>NW_027106205.1:46120-66779 GCF_000696795.3 Halyomorpha halys | reverse complement strand
TATATGTATATAAACTGAGCCAAGACATTAACAAAACTTAAACAAAGTAAAATTTACGAAAGTAGAGGAAAAATTACACATCTGTCTTATTTATCATAAACGTTATCCAATCGCATTGTGATATTTATAAAAACAACGTTTTACATTATTAAAATCTTTCATACCCAAAATAATTATGGAATCGATTGAAAATAAGTAAATTAGAGCTTATAAGAACCTTTTTTTATTTTTTTGGTTTATACGTTTATACGAACTTAAACTCGTACATTTCCAGTTGAAGCAAAACGAAGTTTCATGAGTAGTCTGCAGATTGAGAAATTATGACAATTTTTATGTTATTGTACACTACACAATATTGATAAGATAGAGGCAGGTCTGTCTTAATCCTTGGGGCCCCTCCAATAAGATAATTTATATTATAAGCAACTTTGGGTTCATGACAGTTATAAACCACCTACTAATCAAATCAATTAATTACTAATCATTAAATAAATATTCAAAATGTATTCCTTTAAAAATATTCTACATCACTCCAACAACATTAGTGTGATAGAATTCTCAATCTATCTTAAAATAATAGGAATTTTTATTCATTCTTGATTCGCTTTAAAATTTCAATCACATAAGCTACGTGGACTATGGCTCGCGAGGTTCCAGACTTGAATGAAGACTTCAATGACTTGACTGAAACTAAAAACATTTCCCGGAATGTATAAAATAAAATTAACTATTATTAATAATATTTTTTCATTATTAATATCTTTCTCGGTTATAGTCCAATCTTCTGCAAACTTGGTGTATCTGTTCAAGTGTAATTTTTTTCTAGTTTGGCATAATCTTCTATTATTTTTTTTTCACTTACAACAATGGACTGCAATAAAAAATCACATTTATATATTTATTTTCTGGATATTAAATTTGACCAACACATTACCATTTAAAGCCTTACTTACATGAATTTTGTATTATCCTCTTTGTATTCCTAAATCCAACAAGAACCCAAAAGTTTCAAAAATCACAAAACCTAACAATTTCTAACATCACTTTTCAATGAATCCCTAATAATCATCTAAATTATTTTAAAAGAAGATACCCTCAGTACCTCCTAAAATAGAAAGTATTTAATGGTTCATTATTATTAACGTTTGCTAATCTTGAAAATAACAATACTTTGAAGTATTGTTATTTTGTATTGCAAGCACTGGAAGCGAGCTTGATACCTGCCCAAATTGTAGCAATGTTAATAATTTAAGTAATACTTTAGCCATTGAGAACAAAAGTGGTGTAAGTCAATCTGTTCTCATGACGATTCATTCTTATTAAAATATAATAAATTAATTAAATTCTTAGTTGGTTAATTTCAAATGCTCAATAATTCTTTGAGATGGTGTAGACTAGTGGTGGCCAACAAGTCGATCGAGGCCAATTTTGGTCGATCACAGTGAATAGTAGATCTGTCTTTATCTTAAGCTACTTTGAAATTATAAATATTGTTAATAATTATCCAAGTTCTTTTAATTCCTCTGGACATGTTTTTTTTTGTCCTTTAAATAATTATTGACCTTGTTTTTACGTTGGTACGTAAATACGTAGATAAGCCATTTATCTATATTTCAGTACGAGGTGTTGATAGATTAGCAAAAAATAAGTCATCATTCTTTTATGATAAATTTTCCTGACCCAAAAACAAATAAACGTGAAAGTGAAATATTAAAATCAAATTATCAGCCTTAAAGTGCATATTTATAACATTTTTTTCATATTTACAAAGGATACAACTTATACATTGAAATTTATAAAAAAAATTGAATCGCATTTTAAGTTCAATCTATCTTGAACAAGCGTTGGAAAATCGATTTTTTTAGGTAACGTGTATGGAAAGTTGGGTCTGGAAATTAATTTTCTTCTCGAAAACTTATAAGTGATTTAAAAAATAAAAAATAGTTGTAAACACATATTTTACTTCTATCCATACCTCATTGGAATGGACCTTATACCGAAACACAGAGTACAAATAGTCTGCATTTCACAACCCTTCTCACCCCATAGACTACGCCTGTGTAAGTCAATCGCAACACACTTTTAACATAAAAAATAGATTTTATATATTGAAAATTTGGTGTAGACTGATTAATTTTAATAGACTTTTTCCTCACTACAAACTTAATAGAAGTTTCCCTACAGCCATGAATAATTCAAAACTCCAATTTTGACTTACACCGCTTTTGCACTCAACGCCTCATATAAAGATTAACTTCTTAACTGTAAAATTTCCTGATTAATAATTATTTAAGAAACTAATTACATTTCTCTTCTTACCCAAACGATTCTTGATAATTTATATGCGTCGCTTATTTGCGAATTATTCCTGACTCAAGGGTCATAAAATAATAAAGGTATCAGTAATAAGAATAATATATTTTTATTTTTAGACTATAAGTTGTAGTAAACGTTATAATCCAGTTTTATGATAAAATTATTTTCTTCTTCAAGAGTTTTACTGTAAAAATATTATCTTTAATATTAGATAATGTTGCCATTATTTTCTTTTCTGAAATTGTTAAAGACAATGTTCCATTTTATTTCCTTCTTGTCATTTAAAATTTATAGAAAGGTGGCGATGTAAACACCAGGTTCAATCATCGGAATTAATTAAGAACACGATAACTAAATACTAATAGTCATGCAAAGTTACTCAATCTATTGAAATTTCAAAATTTTAATAACTAATTTTTGTTTAGTCACTAAAAATAGATAGAATTTTCTTGTAAGTATAATTAATATTATTTACTATCAAATGTTGTAATTTGAAAAAATATTATATTGAAGATACCTAAGGCATTTCTTTGTAATTATGTTAGATTTTTTCATTTTATATCCTACTAGAAATAAAGCGAAAACAATATATATTAAAGATTAATGATTTTTTTAAAAATTGTATAACCCTCTAACAATAATCCTAATAGAATTGTTAAATTGTGATCTACTTGGTATTATGTTATGAAAGTTATTTTATGTGAATTATTAATAGTATTTATTAGTTTTGATTTATTCTAATGAAAGTAAATTTTATATTTTCATAATAGTATTGCTTACTATATATTATTAACATCAAATTACTTCAGTTGTTTGATAAATGACTCTCCTTCATAGAATAGACAAAATAAAAAAAAATAGAATAAACAGAAGATTAGCAACTGTAAGTCTTTAATTAAAAACATACCAAAGCAATTGGTGGTAAAGACCACATCACAATATTTGTGGAGATAATTTTTATTACAATATTATAAAAATAATAAAAGGAAAATATTAAAACCCATATTTGCAGCTAACAACATTAATATTACACAAAGAATTTTTCCAGAACAAAAATGTTGATTTTTTTAAAAAATATTTAAATAGAGTTTCAACAATTATTTTACTAATCTCAATATTTGAATACATTCAATTAAGAATAGTTATTTTTGATATGGCATATAATAACATCTTTTAACCTTTCCATACATGGTCACTATTTATATTTTTATTATAATATTAATAATACATACGATAATAGTAAATATATAATTTAATACATAATAAGTTTTTAAGAAATAATTAACAATAAATTGAAATAACAAACTACTTTGGCTTTAATTTTCCCCTAATGGTAAAATAATTTTTTTTTCCTAGTAATATTTAATGATTTAATATTTTTAATATAATATATAGAATTGTATCATATTTAATAATTGTTAAGGTATTTTTATTGGAAATAAATATTTAATATGTGACTGACAGATAAATGGTAATTGTTAAATAGGCTAATGCATACAAATGAAATTACGAACAATTTGGTTTTGTCTAATCACACTAAAAATTTTAATTAATAACTTTATTTCATTTTTATTATTATATATGCTAATGGAATAATTGTGAGTTCATTATGTCTAAAATTAAAAGTTTTAAAAGTTATTTTTGATTATTTTTGGTGCCTCTATTGCCTTTCCGTATTGATTTAGTAGGTTTAAATTTCTAATGTGATTTAAGTCGGCCTTAAATGAATGTCTAATAGGAGGTTTATTTTTATTTTAAAGATTAATGAAAAAAAAAATCACGTTTTTCAAACAAAATTGAGGTAGAAACACGACCTTAGATGGAATTCTGATGATCACTATTTTATGATTTCAACCCACGACAATCATGATTTCCTCTATATTTTTTCGTATTGTTAGGCAGAGTAACTGCGAATAGCGAGAACCTAGTAATTCATTAAACATAATGAGTGATTAAATTGAGAAAACAAATAGAACAGTAAATAGCTTAATAATGCAAATATAAAATAATCTATAAGTAATAATTCCTTAAAAGGCATCGTAAAGGTGGTGAAAGTTCTTTATATTTAATGAATAGTCATTAGGTTATATATTGGATTTGGCCAATTAATAATATTTTAATTTTAGAAAGAAAGTTAATATTTCAGGTAAAAAGTAGACAAAATATAATAAAAATATTACATGCATTTTAAAGGAAAAATTAATATAAATTTTATGATAATGTTCATGTAATGTGTAATGAAATCTTACAAGCTAATTTCACAAAAATCAAAAAAACTATTTATCATCAATGAAGATACATATACTTTCCTTATATAATCGGAAATATGATTTTACAGTCTTTCTATACATAAAGAAGGAAATACCCTTTTGTAGTGGGAAATTTATTTTAGTTGAGGAGCTGAATGCGTACAAATTTCGGTTGCCCTAGAAATCATTGAAAACTGTCGAGTAGAACCGTGTTTATGACAGTTGTGTGAAGATGACTATCACAGTATAATTAAGAATTAGTGCAAGAAACAGATTTCTCGGACTAAATTCAAATAAGTTAATTGCTTTATTTCTTTCGGTCTACCATTTTTTTTCTGAATTGTTCTGCTTTAAATTAATACAGACTGCAGCAGCGAATGTCTGTAAATTCATTCGTGGTTGAAATAAAAAAGTAACAATTTAAAAAAATAAATGAATAGAATCAAATTTGAAATAGAATAGAATTGGTACTAAACTCCTTGGGGAAATAGAGCAAAGTTAAGAAAAACCTTAGTAGGATTTAGCTTAGTCGAGAGTAATTCCCTGGTGTTTCTCCAGTCCGAATAGGTTACAGGGGCAGAATGATATGTCCAGGGTAGTAATACATGTGTGACCTTCCGAATAGGGTGAACTACGTTACCACCCCAGTGAGAACTACGTTACCGCCCCAGTGAGAACTACGTTAATGAAATACTCAAGCCCTCGTCCTGAGAGCAAAGAAAGGTGAGAAAACCTCTATTTATGACATTAATAATAAATCTGTTTTAATACAATTATCAGCTCTAAGCCTAGCCCTTTCCTCCCCTTTCAAAAAATTGTTGCAGGAATGCCGCTATTATTTGATCTTCAGAATTCTAATATTTTTGGAACACTTAGTTATGTGTATAAAAAAATCAATTTCAATAACCGTTGATAACCCGAAATAAATAAATTTAATTAATTGATTTATTGTGGTATTATGATTTTTGTGCGCAGAAACTGAAAATTAAGCTCAGTTTCTTCCATCACGTACAATTTATCGTATATCCACGATATTTAATCACATTTTTTTACTATGCCAAGTGGTTTAGATCGCTACCGTGAGGGTTTTTTTTCCGACCCTCCATTGAAAATAAATAATACAATAATTTAGTAAAAAATATATAAGTTGTAAATGCTTCCTTCTTTTACCCATAGGTATTTTAAGGGGTATAGTGAGGTCCATTGTACGCCACTGACTCTCCACATACAGTGGACTATACCTCTTAAAAATACGTATGGGTAAAAGAAGGAAGCATTTACAACTTAAATATTTTTTACTAAATTATTATTTATTTTCAATGGAGGGTACAAAAAATGCCAAATGGTACGTATTGGTTTCTACTGGCTCGATTTGAATTTAAAGTATATAGACAATAAGTTTATGATTATTTTTTAAAAATTGAGTGAATTTTTTTAAAAATTGAAAGTTAGCAAAAAATTCAAATGTAGCAGATATATACTATATTATTATCATGAGAAAGAGAGATCACTCGTCTTTTCAACCGTACCAAAACGTTTGAAAGCGGTCAAAGATGGCACGAGTTAAAACAGTTACAGGTTGATCTAGGAAATTAATTCACTATCTCTGGCAAATGGCTTTTTATTTTTTACTGGAGATTTATATACAAAAATTACATTTCCTCAAGCCACCTAAAAAATAAACTTCAACATAGTGGAAAAAATTAAAGCAGTTTAGATATTATGAAAATATGTGTCAAAAGCTATATAATTATGTAGATACATAACAAGCTTTCTCATTGCAATCTCCTTGCTAATCTGTTACCATTTTCCTTAAAAATGTGCATTCTTCTATCATTTGAAATTATTAAGTAAAGTTGTATTTGTAATAAAGAAGTTTTGATTAAGTAAAAAAAAAAGAAAGTAAATTATAAAAATATAAAGAAAACAAAATTAACGAAATTTCTATAAAACTCAACTTGAAGCCTATATCTCTCCGATAGCTATAACTAAGCCTATATTATCTGTAAAATTTTGACCGAATTCAAGTGTTGGTACGGTTGGAAGACGAGAAAAGATACAATGATATGTGAAAGTTTCATGGTTTTTACGCTACTCTACTGGCATTATTTGCAAAATAATAATAATATATCTGGCAAAAATTGGTAAATTATGGAAGAAAGGGAGTTCATTTTCTGTTTCAGTATCACAGAAAACATATGCTAAAATTATTGAATTAAATTTTAAAAATTTTTTGTGGAAATTCGTATTCCATCGTATTTTGATGAATGGTTTACTTCTAATTGTTGTAATGTTGGCCGAAGAACCTTCGGACCTCGGAGAGGGGCAAGGGGTGGGTAGGGGTCGACAGTAGAAGCCAGTCGCCGTCACAATCATGGACCGACTGGAGGTTGCAGTCCAAGATGCCGTCAAGAGCTACGGCACAACCTACGTCCTCAAGGGTCTGTCTATGGCAGTCAACTCTGGCACAATGTGAGTACTCCTAGATGGTTATAATTGTAAAGTGGAATTTAAAAAAAATAAAAACGACCTAGTGTAAGTTTTATTTGAATATTTGTAAAAATTATCTAATAGAAATTGGTTTATATTTTCAGAACTTGATGATTTTAACAATAATTTTGTTTTTTTCCAATATCGATTCTTGTATAATATTACAATTAACGTCGTATGTTGTCGAATAATGTATTCTACGTTGTTTTTCCATTAAATTGAAATATACCAAAAGCTCGGTCCATTTTATTTATATTAATTTTCACTCCATGTGTTTTTAAACAAGATGCCCAATAATTCAACAGGAGGAAAATGCATTTTCTTTATACATTAAAGAGAAAAAAAAGAACATTGTTATTAAGCCGATACATTAGCGACACAATGTTGGCTACAACAAACAAATAAAGTAAAACCAGCAAAGTTTGACGAAGTTGCCAAATATATTCATGAAAATATATGCAGCATGGTTTTTTCGGTCCTGAATAGCTATTAAATGCAATTTGTGTAACTTAAAGTGTGTATTGTTAAAATTCTTATTTCCACTATATTAAGAAAATTTATAAAAAAAAAAATTATTGTATACTATAGCCGGATGAATATTTCTGCTATAATTTCAATGTTTATAAATGTTTCGTCGTAATATTATTTACTTAATTATCAAACGATTTTGTATTAAATTCTTAATATTCTATCTTTACAAACTGTCTACACATCAGTAAGTTTTCTACGATATCCCACATGAACGAAAAAAATCAATATGATATTTATACTAACTAAATAAAATTATCTACTCAAAATTTTATTTAAATCACGTAACAACTATTGTAGGATACGTATATAATGTTTTTTTACTTCAAGAATTCTTTCGAAAAGTCTCTGAAAAATACATTTTTAATTTTAACAGATTAAAGATTTTTTTTATTAAAAAAAAAAACAAAAGCTTAAGCTACATCGTTTTATTTTATTTTCGATATCAACACTTCAAATTTGTTTGAAAAATCATTAAAATTAAGAAAAAAATATATAATTATAATGATAAAATTAATCATTTAATCGTTAAATAAATAAATATTTAGAAAGAATTTTTGAGAAAATTAAAGAGATTTCACAATAAAAAAATCATAACAAAACAACAAAGGTTCCCTTTTTTTTAATGATTGTTTTTTTAACTTACATAAATTTCCTCATTTGTTTGATATATTAATTACTTTGTAGTTCATGAATACATAAAAAACAAATGTACTTATAAAATATGTAAAATAAATACTTTTTGTTAAATATAATGTTTAGTTAAAGCTACATTATACTCGGCTAAAATGTTATTATGATATATACTTATAACTTTTTTTTCCAGATAAATGATCTACAAATTTAGTTTATAAATCATATATCTTCATTCATATGTCATGACTTGTGTCGGTGATAGAAGTATAAAAAGTTAAGATCGGCAATGAAATCGGTGTCCTTTTCGAGATGATTTTCGGTAGTATGGTAGTTATGGAAGATTTCCATAGTAAAGGAATTCAAATCCGTACCTTAGTAAAATTTTTCGCTAAGAAGGACTCAGCAATGGAGAGTTTCCGTCAAGAAATGTGTTACTGTTAAAATTCGCTGAATAAAAATTTTTTCTGGCAAGAAAAAAACTTCCTCCACAAGTTTTTGTCGAGGTATAAAGGTTTTGTGCACTTCTACAGCGGCTCTAAATTAAGTCAGAGGGCGGGAACTTTGTGATTTAAGTTTGTATTCCAGAAATATCATTTGAAGATCTAATTTTTTTTTTTTTACTCACTAAATTGTTTCGGTCGTTTTCAAGGTTTTACGTACCTACACAGTCCCTCCAAATTGACCAAAACGTCATTTTTGGAAATCTCAGAATTTTTCTTAACACAATTGCATTTTTTTTTGCCTTTTTAACTGTTGGTAAAACAATTAAATTGCTTAGTATTTATTTTAAAACAAAACTGAGGGGGAAATACGGCTTTAGTATACTTTCCTATCTTTTTATTTTATGTCATTACATAAATTCATATTAATGAAGATTTACTAATTTTATTTAATAAAACTGAAAAAGAACGTATTTGATCCATATTTATATTTTTTTTAGTGAAGTCTTATTGATGCCAGATGCTTGAAATATCGGTCTTTGAATGACATAATATTTCAGTTTATTGGCTAGTAGCATTGTACACACGATAACTCATCATCCTGTTGCTAACAAATCCTAATATTTTATTTTAAAAAATAGGCCTATTCAGGTACTAATTGGTATATTAGTTTAAACTCGAAATTCTGAAAGTGCACTGTAATATATTAGTATGACTGCGGCCCTTCAGAATTAAAAAAAAATAAAAAAAATATTCGATTTTCCGACACTTTTTCAAGATAGATTTTTATTAATTTTATTTTATTGTTAACTTCAATGTATACGTTTTTGTACTATTTTTTCGTAAATATGAAAGAGTTGTTATGAAAATGCATAGTAAGACTGATAATTTGATTTCAATATTTCCCTTTCGGATTTTTTTTTTTTGGGGGGGAAGGGGCCAGGAAAATGTATCATGAAAGCAAAATATAACTTACTTTTTGGTAATCTATCAATAGTTTGCTGAGTACACCTCGTACTGAAATAAAGATATACGGCGTATTTACGTACCTACGTAAAAATAATTACAATAATTATTTAAAGAGCCAAAAAACCCATGTCCAGAAGAATTAAAAGAACATGTATAATTATTAACAATATTTATTAATTCAAAGTAGCTATAGGTAAAGACAGATTTACTTTGTTGCCTTAACACTAATGGGAAGGCTGAATTTGCATGTATCTAAACAAGGAATCATAATAAGGTGTAAATCCTGACAAAGATAATAATAATGAGTCCACGCGTTGTGTTCGGTGACAAGTGTAACACGTAAGTCAAAATATATTGTGCTGTGTGGGCAGTGTCAGGGTGTCATAATTCTAGGAATTTATGAACTTTGAAAATTTCCAGAATGCATTAACATATTGTTGAATTTTTTTTTCTTCTACAATCGCTTTGAAGTTCATGGTATACGAAATTCCACACATTGTGAGCGATCGAGACCAAAATCGGCCTCGCGATCGTATTGTTGGCCACCCTATATTAGAGGATATATGAATATTATATATTAAAGATATTTCATATAACGCTACCCTTCATGTACAGATTTTTTTTTTTATATTTGAGGAATAGTAGAACGTATACATTTTCCAGATATAATTATGTACTACTAAATGGATATCGTATTCAAAATAATATATATTTAAAAGCAACTCTACTCTCAATGACATTCTAATTACTAGCGATCTTCTACGGGAGTCGGTACTTTCTCAAGTAACAATGCTTCTAAAAACCTACTCATCGAATGATTTGCATCATTTTTTTTTTGTTGTCTTTTATTCTCTTTGTTATCCATCCTGGTAACAAATGGGCCTTTTTTAAAAAAACTTTCTTCACTTTAATATCTTATTCTAAACTTTACTTTGATAGCTCGTTCTAAACTTCAATTATAATTGAAGTTATGTCTTTAAGTAAGCATAAAGTTAAAAAGATCAAACAGATATAGAATTCATTTATAAACTGAAATCGAAGCCGATTTTTCAAAATACTCCTTATTAAGTTTTTAAATGGAGCAAATATGTAGGATTTATTTATATTGATATTTTTTCGCTTTTTAAATGAACTGGAATAATTCATAATATGTTTATACTACGTTTTTTTTTATGCAAAAAATTTTCATTAGAAGATTAAATAAATTTAAATATAGCTTTAAATTTGTCTATGATTCAGTGTAGAGATGTAAGTATATATAACTTTTTGAGGATCAGACAATAAGACTACAATATGAGGTGACTTTTAGTAACTTGTTTGCATGGTCAAGCCAATAGCACATTATAATGTGCTCTACACTACTGTGATACCACAACTAGCTCTGTTTGGGCTAGAACTGTATGTGTATGAGTGTGTTGTTAAGATTGTTATTTGTTAAATGCTTGTTGAACTTAATTGCTGTGTTAAATTGTTATTATTGATGTTAAAAATCTTTTAAAGCCCATCAGGAGATATAATCCTACATAAGCGGCAAAGTAAGGAGTCGGATTATGGCAATGACCTAGTTGGTCGCTGCAACGCTGCCTATACACGAACGCAATGAGGATATAAACCCATAATATAATATTCCAACTACTATTTAAATAACAAGGAGTGAATTAACACGAAGTTTATCAACAAATATATACAAAGTTAACACATTTCAGAAAAGTTATTTATATACGGATATAGCATTAAAATAAATGTAGTGAAGTAGTTACATTACTGATTTATTTAGTTCTGACTTTTACGAAAGCCCTATTTCAAATACTACTGTCATAATTTTAATACTATTATACTAAACTGTATAACAGAAAAACATGAATAAAATATGAGAATGAAATCAGAGCGAAAAATAAAGTTTTCGTATAAATACATTTAGTTAAAAATAAGAATATAAATAAATTTTTATCTATAAAAATGTATCTGATTTTATAGAGATTATTTTTTGAACTAATTTAATTATTTAGGCAACTCGAGTATCTTCAAAATTTTTCTCTCAGAATTTCTACAGAAACTACTATCCGTATCAATCATTGCAACAATTCTTAAATCTATACTATTCCTATTATCATTCATTAAATTTTCATAATCATAAATAAATAAAATAAGATATATGAATTCAGGAGTATATATGCCAAGTTAGCCTAGCAATGTTACAATATATGTTTTTATATGTAATTTTACTAAGTATATAGGTTCGTTCCAAGCACCAGTTTGCTGATTCTCAAAGCTGTCCTTGGAACAAACCCTATATACCAAAATATTGCAGCCTTGGGACTGGCCGAAAAAAGTGAAACTACAGGAAATAAAATAATGTATTAAATTTTTATTAATAATGATCATGAGTTGCATTGCTTCATTATTGCTATATTTGAGGATGTACTGTATATAGATGTAATCAACAATATAGATAGTTTGACATAAATTATTGAGTTAAAATTAAAAATTTAAAAATATTCTATTATATGGTTTCATAACATAAATTGAAACAATACATGCTAAAAGGAGTAAAAATTTGAGAAATTTTGATTAAAAAATATATACTTTTCTACTTGAAAATTCGCGGATTTCATTATCTTTAAACCAAAATCCATCCAATTTAGTTCATTTTTTCGTTCAGACATTTTGATTATTTTTATATCATATATACTCACAATGCTTCAATATTATATTGAAACAATTCGGAACGACTGAATTATGAATGTGTGGTAAAAGATTTTTTTGGAGTGAAACAAAGTTGATATTCGTTTTAGCACTTCAAGAAACCCTTAAATACGAATTTTCGAGAAAAAAAATCGGAAAATATTTTAGTCCAAAATTTGAGCCCTACGTCATATAAGCTGATGCCTTTGATTCATTTTTAAAAATCAAAGAAACAAAAATAACTTCAATAATGCGCATACTAATCTTGGTAGTGCTCTATAATTTGCACCAAAAGCGCACAAACCGGGTCTAATAAAACAAATTAGAACCGGAGATATAAAATAAAATGTGTGACCTTTTTTCCCCAATTTGAAACCCATATTCTGCCCTATAAGGGCATTTTAAATCTAATTTAATCTACGTTTAGTTGAAGTCGAATGAAAGAGTAGATATTAAGCTTTCCAATGGTTCTATTAATGTAGGAATTGGATAAACTGAAGAGGAGTAAAACGATCATAATATGATATATTATGAACAATAGTCATAGGGAAGAAAAAATCCTCCGAATAAATTGAGTTGAAAAATTTCTAATTTTTAATTTTTTTGAAAAATGATATTTGTTAGTTTGAGACGACACTAGAAACGAATATGAAATTCTTTTCCTTAACAAAAATTTTTCTGACCTACTTTACCGCGAGCAACATTATGTATTTATACATCATATACATATGTTTCTTGAGTTGTTGAACATTGGTAAATAGGTTTCACTTCAAAAATTTCATATATTTATGTAAATTTGAGAATTGTTTGGAAAATGGGGATTATACTCAGAAACTTTAACGATGGATGAGTTACTTCAACTAATAACAAATACAAAGTAAGCCTAGTTACCAAAAACTTTTCTTTTTTTTTTTTATTGTATAATATTACATTCTGTCATATATACTGAAAATATTGATGAGGACTATAAAACACATTCCCTCTATGTTAGCAAATATATAAATGGTGTGGTAGCAAAATTATAAATTGAGCAAAAAAATAATAACAGAAATAAACAAGAATAAATTAAATTAAAAAAATAAAATAACATCTTAAATCATCCATATTTACATTCTGCTAGAGGAACTCCAAACCGAGCTTATCTTCTACCTGTCAAGGAAAACGCCAGGAAACTGGAATATTCCGGTATTTTTCTCTGAATCGTGTTACTGGTGCCAAAAAAAAAAAATAAAAAAATAAATAAAATCAAATAAATTACCTAAAGTAAGGAAGAAAATAGGATATATCGCTGCTTACATCTAACCAAAGAGTCTTTTTTATTTTTTATTAAATGTATCCCCTAGATTTTACCGTGGACACGTAGTTTTCGTTACTACGTGACAGTTCCCATTAGCATTGGGACAATCTATAGGACGACATCGATTGAGAAAGTAACTTGTCTGCAGTACTATCTTTGGAATATATTCAATTCAACATTCAAAATACTTTTTTTTTATATGCTAGTATTAAATTAAATATATATTTATGTATATAAAACCATTTAACTAAAACACTAACAAAGGATCGATTTAGGTAATATCTAGTGTTTTTCTCCGGGTAATATCCAAGTACCCGCTAGTTTATATTTTGTAGGTTCTAAATATAGACGGATGAACTTTATAAACAAATTAAGGTCTTATTTGTAAACAATTACTCAATAATAATTTACTAACCGAATAGAAGGCGGCAGTATTTCAGTTTCCTAGAGTGGTTTCAAACAATGCTCTAAATCTACGTGATTTTGTATCAAAAATCAAAATTTGTCCGTATAATGGGAATTTTTATTCATTCATAAATATATAAAAAGAAAATTATTATAAAAGGTCTCAATTATTTCTTAATGTGCATCAATAATTCTAAATTATAATAATTTTGATCTCAAAAACTGTTAGAGACTATCTAGTGCACAGCATTACGTACGTCATTAAAAAAACACTTTAAACAACCACATTAAACCACAACAAACCACATTAAAAAAAATACTTTTTTGTGTGGTAAAGTGGTTTTTAGTAATAAATCCCTTTTTCAGTGCATCATGGAGCTTCCGGGAATTGAAGATTCCAATTAGGTGACCTCAATGCTCCCCAGCATCCCTGGAGTAGGGGGATGATATAATTTTAATAATTCATTGTTACCAAGGGATGGAGTTCTTTCGCATTCCGTAAAAACTGAAGTGTATTTCCTCACTTCAAAATTAGAACAAGTAATATCTCTCTCAGTTATATCTGATAACATTTCTAATGGCTATAGATTACTTAGAAAAGGCAAAACAAATTGGAGTAATACTTATGCAACTTTTCATTTTTTTTTTTTTTAATTTTACGAACATTGTAGACTAGTGAGGTTTTTTTTCTCACTTTAATGTATTATCTGTACAGACATTTTTCTCTTTTTGTCAATTGCAATCCATACTTCTAACAAATTAAAGTTTTTTGAAGCATCAATCACAGAAAATAAAAGGTAATTCAAATTAGTGTTGCAGTTAGTTGCATCCTAGGAAACAATTTTTTTTTTAACACGTTTTTTGAGTCACTATTTTGGTATATCGGAACTATTCGAGCCCTGCCAACCGGTTTGGTCCCTTGCACAATCTACCTGCTCCAACTGATAGGTCGTCCACGTCCTAATGTTAAAATAAAAAAGATACTTGGAATGATGGACTGAAACTATTATAAAGTTTTCTATAAATAAATTATTATAAACCTCCACCTATATTTAGAGGACGAAAAATAAGCAAATCATTAGAAATAATATCTTTATTATTGTGTAGAACTGAAAATAATAATTGCACATACGTTTTTGGTTAAAACATTTTACATCATACAAACGAAATAGGTAACTTTTTTTTCTGTAGGATTAATTAATATGTTTATTTACGTAAATGGTTTTCAAGATGACTAAAATGTATCTATTGGATATAAAATTTCATATTATCATTTCATGATTATTCTTAATATTTTGGAAAATAAAGTATTGTTTACAATATTTAAACCGAAGAATGATGAGTCAACTTGAAAACTTGAGTTTTCAATGCGGAATCACGTGTATCACGAATCCTCTAAACGTAGTTGTAGAAACATTATTGCAGGTATTAATAGTAGGGGTAACATTAAAATGGATATTTCAAAGGAAAATACTCACAAATTTGACATTATCTCAGTATATTAGATAGTAACGGTTTCTTAAAAATTTACTAATATGAATATAATACAATTTAAGTAATATATAAGGAATTATTATATGTGCCTAATATCTGCTGCTTTGAAAATAGAAATTGTTTGCATGTAATTGGATTTTCGTGGCACAAATAAAAATTATCGCAGTTAAAAGTGACGCTACATTGAAGGGCATCGGAATTGATTTCAGTTCACCTTCGTAAGTACCACGTTACAATGTAAATAGATATTCATTACAATTTAAGGCCTAGTCATTTACATCAAAAATGTCATTACGCTTGCACATGACGACATTTTTGTAACCGTCCGGCAGATTCGTTGTTCTTTATGAATTATTAAATTTTGTTTCGAAATATTTTCGTTTTGACCTCGAATCAAGATAATTTTTAATTTTATATTTAAATTCTAAAAAAATGTAATCATGTTATTTTTAAAAAGACCTGTTAAAGAAATTATAAAAATCATATAGTAGTGTTATTAGGTTGAATTCCGACCAATGAGTGACTAAGTAGTATCATTAATCGATAGTAGTTCGATGAATTTTGCCATTAGTTTTTCATCTTTATTTTTTATAAGGAAATGCAGAGGGATTATGGTAATTTTAGAGATATGAATTTAGTTACGGAAATACCTCTTTGGATAAGGACTGATGGAGGGAAGAGAGAATAGACAGGAGACTGAGAGTTAGTGCATAGCAAGGAAGTGCGTGTTAGAGAATAAAAAAAAAAATCAGCGTTGACCTGGATTGATAGTGTTGTGAGGTGCGTCTTACTTCTGGTGGATGTCAAGACAGTGTACGAGAAGAAATACCTGACAAGTGTTCTGAGATTGGATCCCAATAGGGACACTCTGCGAAAAAATTAGAAGCATTTTTCTATCGTTAATACTGTATTGATTTTATAATTGAATATTATGTTTATGATTTTTTTTATCGGCTTGAGTAAATTCAATAGGTTTTATTTCATTCATCTAATTCTTTCGTTTTTATTCTTACGATTTTATTTTATTTTACATTTAAACCAATCTTGCAAACTGTCTTCTATTTACATCTGAAGGAAACTGCAAAATAAAAATCCAACGAGCCAGTGATGTACAATCAATATATTTGTATATGTTTTGAGAGCTATCAGAGAGATTCAACCTATTTCCAATACCATGTGGAGCTTTTTAATTTTTTTAGTTCACACAATATATAAAAATTGGATTCTTAAGTCATTTGTATTGGTAATGTGATTAGGTTAAAATTGAATTCATTTTAATTCGAAATTAAATTCGTCGTAATTGATATTAATTTCTTTGAATAGAAATTAATGGAAGTCCATTTCCCCCTTTTTTTCCGATGGTATGAAGAAAGGACGGAAAATTGTTGGTGCTATGGAAGCTCAAACATGAAATCCGGCCTCGCATGTTTGTAGAGTTTGTGTAGCACTATGTTTTTTTTTTTTTTATGAACAACTGAGATACAGTAGAGCACTGTGGTCGTCTAGGATTTACTTCTATAGTACCTTCTATTGTACACTTATCCAAATTGCAATCCATATTTTTTCTTGATCAGACAAATACCGTCTAAGCTATCCCTGCGTGTATTTCCAATAGTATACCTTGCTGGATCAGTGTCTAAATCTCACTTTGTTTAATTGCCTTGCTCATTGCATTCCGGCACCATTTTCTTAGTAATGGTTGTGGTTTTTCCTCATGTACTTAATATAAAAAAATCACGAAATTTTAAAAACTTTTTCTATAATTCACAACCTCTTATGATTTTGGTTTTTAGATATAGACTTTTTTCGTTCATTGCTAGACAAAGAATACACTCTTATCTTGTTACTATGTTCAGATGAATATGGATTATTCTTAGATATTCCATTTTTTCAAAATATGCCGATATATGGAATTTCATGTTCCAATTGTAGTCTATTAAGATACATTATTACAACAACGATTCGATATGAAATTCATTCCAGAAAATAATTGTATCATTTAATGCCAAAATTAATAATCCTACGATTCAAAAATAAATATTTTGATGTATAATACATTAGTATTTTTATAATTAATTGAAATGATTTCTCAAAATAATTTTCAATTTTTAAGAAGTTGCGAAGCTCTTCTAAATGAAATATGGGTTTTCAAATTAAATATACAAATATTTACATTATTTTTAGTTGACATTTATTTGGGATATTAATTATGCCATTTTGTTTTACCGAAGACTTATTTAATGATTTTTTGGCATAAATTATTTTTTGAATTTTTTTTCTTATCATATATTCTTACATTTCATTCTGAATGCTTCAAATGAAAAAAAATATATGATGTAAGGTTTGTTTCAGCAAGAGTTTGGACAATCATTAAATTTGGGGGCACGTTTTTTTTTCTTGTTTTTTAAAAAATCCTTTACCTGTAAAGAACCACCAATTTTATGATGTTGAGACTAACCTACAATAAATGTAATAGATACTAGACTATTCATTTACAAGTAACTACAATTTACATAGAATACAAATAACATGGAGAGGGTTCTGCAATGTTGAAGCGTTACTCATTCACATCCTTGGTTACTGCAATGATTCAGTCATAAACTTCAATTAACTTTTGAATTAACTGAATCATAAACCTAGAGATCAAATAAGAAACTGAGAAACAATCATAAATATTACCTCACCCGCACTTTTGTCAATCTGCAACGGTTATTATGTGATAATAAAACTTAAAGAGACTTTTACAACATCAAATAAGTTATTGAAATATTATTATTATTGAAATGAAACCTCTATCTAGTGGAAGTTATTTACTGAAATAACCATACATGATGTCTTCCTCTTTTTGTGTTTCTGAATTGGAACTTTGTTTCTACTAATAAACATAAGGATATATTTAAGGGGTATAGTCAGAAACAAAACTCGTTCATTTCGTATTGTTCATTTGTGATTTTGTTGAAGACATTTTTAAGACAACGAAAAAAAGACTTGGAAAGAGAATAGGATATTAAATTACATTTATAACTACGAAAATAATTAAAATGAAATTTATTAAAAAGTATCTAGCAACAACGGAGTCCATTCTAGAACATTTTTTTCGCCTTTTGTTTCCGGAACCACTGTTGATATGTACGGCACCTAAAAATGTAAAAAAATATTTATTATTGATTTGTTTGTTTATTGTACTAACATATATAATAAATTAATAAATATGTGATAACATATATTTTGTAATATATTCAGACGATGAAACATGTAATATGTACTATTAATGTTATTCTAAACAAATAAGTCTCAGAATATGTTTTTTTTTTTACTCTTGTCATTTCTGCATCTAATACTCCGTATTGTTTCTAAAATCTCCTTTCATAATTCAGAAGGTTTCGAAAATCTAGATCATATGGACTAAATGTGGACAACTTTTTGCTTAATATCCATAGTATTACGATTCAAATTAAATTCAAACGAATTTTAAATCGAACGACCATTTACTCACATTTTACTATCCAGGAACTGTATAGTGTTAAATTAAAACACAACACTAAAGTGTATTTCACAGGGCCGTCTTGGTCTAGGTTTTTTATTTAATTTTTCAATTCATAAACTTTTTTTGTTATGTAATTTTCATTTATTCCAAAACTAATCGATCATTACAGATATATTCATTACTCATTACCCATCAGTACAGAGCTTATTCACTGAGATTACCAATGCATGATGAGTAAAAGATAAACTGCGTATTTATAATCTTTTGGATTTATTTGGCTCATCAATACAAAATTAGAAAAAAAAAATGAAAAACTCGGTATGTTCGAAATCAAAACCCATTATGACCCTTATTAAAAAAAAAAAATCAATATATACATATAACATATAGATAAAAATTGTTAATAATAATAATAGGTTATTTATTACAATTTTGAGAAACCGTTTGTAAGTAATACATTCATATGAATGAATGTGGTCCGTAACAGTCGGAATGCGTAGATCTGTGTGAATGGTCTCGTTTGATACATAGAGTGGTTTCACAATACTATATGTATTCATTTCAATAAATTTAAACGACACAAGGCAACACATGACATTCCTGACGTAACTCGGCGTAGGCTGAAAAGGAGTTGGATGCGGGACCTCCTAGTGTATTAAAATAATGTACTTGACGTCAGGAGGATGCACCACTGGGTGCTATCTCCCTCATGCCATGCCTGGATAGAACATCTCATTTCCTGGTTGTAAAGTACATTTACAGGTGAAAATAAAAAGAATGAACGATAAAAAAAAATTGGTATAATTTTATGATACAATATGTTATATTATTATTACAATATATACAAAACATATTATCCATGAGTATGGGATAATATCCCGAAACGATGTACAAGCACAAAATATAGAATAGTATATATTGTAATTGGAAGTTTTCTTCAACTCAACAATTTAAAAAAAAAAATCATTTTATTTCTTTCAATATATAAAAATTCCTAGGGCAATAGATAACACCAAAAATTGAATATTAAGTAAAGATTATAAATATAAACCCTTTTGAGCCATAGTTCTCATACGCCTGCTTGAGCTTATTTTAAGTCAAAAGTGACTTTTCAAACAAATGGCAGTTTTTATATCCTAATAGAACAAAATGTTTTCCAAGGATCATTATACATATATCTTGGTTATAATAATTCGGTCTCAGGAAACATTTCGTTCTGATGTGATGAATTAATTATATTGTGATGTTTAATTACTGTTCAACTTGCCAAGAGCACTTCAATTCTCATTGTTATATCTGTCCAAATATAAAATTTTTAAATTCCAATGCATCTTAACTTATATATATATATATATATATACATATTTCGGTGACCTAAGAAAAAATATTACATAACTAAATTTTGAAGAGAGGACTCCTGGGGCGCGTTGACTTCCTTATTCACTATTCACACGTGTCCAAATAATTTATTTTTAGCTAATTATGATAAAAGTTCAATCGAATTCAAATGATTCACTTATTTTGACATTACTTAATTTATTTTATTGATCAAAGTCATTTTCGAAAGCTAAAACCTAAGCTCATAGTCAACAACGACAGTTTGATCAATTTTTAAATTGGTTTTCGGAATTATAGTGACTGTAGTGTAGTAATGATAACTTCA
>NW_027106205.1:41426-46070 GCF_000696795.3 Halyomorpha halys | reverse complement strand
TATATGCAGATGTTTGATCGTTCGTGAATTAGATGGTCAAGACCGTGGTAAAAAAGAAAAAAAATTGCTTCTAACTATTTAATTATTTCCGACGTTTCGACCTAGAAAGTTGGTCTTTATCAGGACAAAAATTAACAAGATACAAAGAAGGTAGAGCCAATATAAGATTAATAGGATGACATCAAACAGATTCTACTTAACATTTTTTACATGAAAAAGCAGAAATAGCAATTCTGTATGTTTCGGAGCAAAAAGCTCAAATTAAAATGGTATTAGTAGACTTAGCGTACAAGTTTAATTTTATAGGTATCATCATCGAAGTTATTTACATGAACCTCGAGTTTCCTTCAGTCCTATGACTGTTATCATAGAAAAGGACAATTTGCTAGTTGTTTGAGATTAAGGCAACTATAATTTGAGATATTACTTAAAATAAGAAATATGCTAAATATATTAAGGAGTCAATATTACCCAATCGAAAACAATGACTAGCTCTCTCCGATGACATTGAAAATATCATTAGTCCAAGGTAATTTGTCAACTTTGGGGGCTTAATGAGTCAGCGAATTCTGTGCAAATATTCTCATGGCTACACTTCAGAAACGGAGAATGCTTGCACATTATTGAATTTCATATTTCTTTTCCCTCATAAAAGTTTTTAAAAAATGTTTTTTAAAAATTCTCCCTCTTAGAAAATCCCAGAGAAGAGGGACAGCTCAATACAGTGAATGAAGAAGGCCGAGTAAAAAAAACATCTCAACTGACAACATGGGCGCCATATTTCGACTGCGCCAGTTGAAAACCCCTTCAATGAAGCGAGGCGGAAATTTTAAACAAGATGATATAAAAATGCTATCTTTTATATCATCTTGTTTAAAATTCAAACTCGTAAACACATTGATTGTATTTATTAGGACTATGACTATTGTTCATTTAATGACTCGTCAGTATATGTTTATAATCATTTCGATCGTATTTTATGGTGGAGAGAGAGGAAATTCAAAAATGTAATGCGTATAAGACAGGCACTCGCTCAGCTTCCACTGGCTTTAATACCAGTGATACGGTTGAGAAGCGCTGGAAAATTCCCGAGTCCTACTTTTTCCTGATAAATAAAATAATAAATAAGTCTTACTTGAATTTGTATACGTGGTGTACTTTAATTTGAGTCTATTATTAAGTAAGTTGTCTTTCTCCTGTGAAGTAATGCCTAGCAGCAGCGACATTAGTGCGATTTCTAGGATAATCTTTACTGCCCTCAAATGGCTGGTTAAATGTACATGATTGCTCCCTGGTGTAGATTATTATGGTTATAACGTTTTTTTTAAAAAAAAAAAACTTTATTTATTGATAAATACTAAAATTTGCACCAAAGTTGTTGGGCAATAGGTAATAGTAATAACTGATCAAATTTATACTAAAATTAAATAAAAAATAAAATTACATAAAAATAAATGAAAAAAAAAGTACAAAAAAATAAATAAAATATAAGGATAAAAAAATATGAAAATAATCAAACTATGCACATAAAAAGAAACATATAATAATAATAAAATAAATAAAAAATGATCACTTGTCACTTTTACACTCTCATATACAATATTTACACTATCCCTCTCACCGTGTCTCTTGACTTTGAAAATTGGGATCCAATTCGTTATAATTAGAGACCAGATTTTCGTGCTATTGCATCTTTTGCTCCCTAGCTTCAAATTCCGCCAGACCTCAACATACATCCTAACCACGCAAAAGACATTCAAATAACACTAATTTTATATTCCACAAAATTGCACGTTTTTGTTCTCTCCCACAATTTGAGTTTTTTCTGTACAAAACTGCACGTATTAATGATTTGAGAAAAAGATTTATTTTTATTGTATAAAATTAAATGTTTGAGCTCAATGTTTTATATTATACACATATACGTGTATGTAAGCCAATATTTAATCATTTTATTATTTTTTCCTGTTTAATTTATGGTTTATAATATACAAATATGTGGTGAATCAATAAATATATTGATTAATATATGAAGAATTGAATCCAACCCTAAAAAAAAAACAGTAAACTCAAGTAAAAAATATTCGTGGAATATTATTAACCAAAGGTTTCATGTAACTATGAAAAAATCTTTTCTAAAATAAGTTTGTTATAGAGGACATTTAGTGTTGTCACAACTTGGATTCTCTATTTACCCCTAGTTCTTTATTCTTCCGTCAGACGTTGTTGGGACTAGTAAGAATTTCTTCTTATTTTTTTATTTATATTATTAAATTTTAAGTTTTTAATCAGAGTAATTTAATTTTTTTTTTTGTATGTTTGGATAAATGTGGAAAGTAATCAGCCAGCTTAATTCGATTCATACAGTAAGAAGGCTTGGTAAGCTTTCTATGCTTTATTGTTATAACATAAACAATAAAGTTGATTATATTAGGACTTCAGTGTTTTATACTCCAAATTTTGAATTTTGCACATTTTGGGATTTGTACACGTAAAATGAATAGGAGTGAGTATATCACCTTGTAGAAAAACTTGGCTAAAACTTCATTAGCAGTATCATGTGGTTTGAAAGATCACTGGCGATTGATATGAAAACATGATACCAATTAATATGTTTCTATATTTATGTAGTCATCAACTAAAGCATTGTGAATACATGGAGGCAACTTAAATAGTAGGGGTTATATGTAGGAGGAATATGTTTTTAATTATAATAAAGTATAATTTCATGAAACTTTAAATATCCAAATCCGTATTTCCCAATAAACCAGATTAGTGTTTGTGTAATAAGTATGATTATAAGAATGATTCAAAAGTAGTAACCAATTGAAAATTACAAACGACTTGAATAATCAATTTCCTCATGTAATGATTTTCAATTGCTTACATGTAATTATTGGCTGTTAATATTCTCCTTTCAATTTCTATGGACCATTATTCTGTCATGCAAATAAAATATACTAATTTATAGTATTTAATAACTGAGAAAATAAATGTCATAAAAGAAATTATATGTTATAATGCATCGTCATGTTGCGAATACCTTTGCTGGTGAAGTCTGAATCATGAAATTTAATAAGACAATTTTAAAGAAATATTGTCTATAATAATTTAAAATTACTCATGTCATTAATATAACATCTTTTGTAATTCAAACATAAATTGAAAATGGTCTCCAGCCGAGACGTTACTCTTCGGTTTTTTTAAATTCATTTTTTTACGTTTACAATTGTACATAATATACATGTAGTAAACTTGATCATAATACAGGCATATAGAGAATGTACTCCCATTGGTAGCACTTTAAAATACTATTCGTTAAAATGATATAATAATTATTGGTCTTCACTAAACTAGCCTGAAAAAAAAAAAAAAAAAAATGTTCAAATAGTATGCCATCTATAATCACAAACAAGAAGTATATTACTCAAAATGTAAAATACAAATTTTTTAAAATCTTTAAGGTAGGTAAAATCTCCAAATAAATTATCGACCGACTCCCGTATTTTCCAAAGTTAGGCTATTATTACTTATTTTGACAAACGGTCAAGGATTTCGGAATAATCGCGAGTTCAATATTACATGATAATTTGTCCAATAGATAAATTGGTATTTAAAATAAACAATGTAATTTCGTCAAATCATTTCAATAATGCATGAATTACACTATAAACGGCTAAAGAAAACGCTTAAATATTCACATCTGCTGATACATATACACAATTCGTGTTTATATGGCAATAGAGCAAACAGAACTGATGAATAAGA
This sequence comes from Halyomorpha halys, assembly GCF_000696795.3. Taxonomy (NCBI): domain Eukaryota; kingdom Metazoa; phylum Arthropoda; class Insecta; order Hemiptera; family Pentatomidae; genus Halyomorpha; species Halyomorpha halys. Next base: position 42,302 of record NW_027106205.1, on the reverse strand, counting down.
AATCACTAATTATTTGTTAGTCATGGAAACGTTAGAGACAAAGTGAATAAGCGTTTCAGCCATGAACTATATTCTGAATCCTATAAGTGAGTTAATTTAGAGTATAGAATTAGGTTATTTCTTTAGCGAATTTGGTCACTATAAAATATTTCAAGATTGCAAAATTTTAATACGATTTTATTTCTTTGAACCATTGCATACCATTCCATGATTTTTTGATAAATATCTAATAAACAGGATTCCTTAGAAAATTAGAATTTGTTTTTAATTTGAAAACACTATTTTTTCATTTAATTATAATTTAACAATTATATTCTTAATTTATTATATAACAGATAGTATATCTATTTCATGTCTAATTGTATATTTTATAAAACAACTTAAATACATTAATATATTTTGAAACATTATAAAGTTGATAAGGAACTGGACTCCTCCTAACTTCCAGGCTCGAGTTCGAACACAATTGTGGTAGAAAATTCATTTTCAGTTTTATTAGCCATATATTAACTCTGAGACTGGGAAGCCACATGTTCATATATAACATATTAAAAATAATACTCAATGAATAAGTATTATTGAAATAAAATTATAGTTCATAAAGATAACATAAAGTATGCAATGCTATTTGCATTTACTGTTCAATTCCAAAGGTCAGTAATATTGAATTAAAGTATTTACATTAAAAATGAAAATAGCTCTCATACCTATATTTTTTGGTCATTATTTTCAATTTCATTTTACATATTTTTTGGCTGCTCAATCGATTCATACTAATTATTAAAAAAATAATGATTGTAAATGCATTGGGACCAAGGTTCAATACTTGTAATATCTATTCAGGTAGTAAATAAAAAAAAAGAAATAATATATATA
>NW_027106205.1:29726-40801 GCF_000696795.3 Halyomorpha halys | reverse complement strand
AAGAGCCACATTCAGAGACAATGTCACTTTAGAATAAAAATACTAGCAGGAAAAAAAAAACTCTGGCCATGCGACTTATTGTACAAACATTGATTTTATTCATAGATAAGAAATATAGAAACAAAATATTATTGAATTGAATGGTGAATTAGTATATCCACTTATCAGAAATAATAATAATAATAATAAAGAAAATAGTCTATAAATCTGTTATATGAAACTAATTGAATACCAGAACGGAATCTTAAATAATAAAATAAATAAAATATTTACATACAAAAGGTATTGGTATACTCATTAATACGTGATATATGCTGTAAGTATATACTTTTTTTTGTTTTTTACAAAGCCTGAAGTATGTAATCGAAATAACAGATATAATTTGAGTATTACATATATTATTTTTCATTAAAGTTTAGAAATTTACATTCCACTTTATTTAAAAAATTTTGCCTTTCCTGCATAATAGTAATATTCGGCCGTGAGAAAAATTCGATGAATTAGAAAAGAGGAGCAAAACTGCTCCGTTATTCCTTGACCAACATTTGGACGAAACGCAAACAAATCTCTATCCTCGAATAGGACAAGGCAAGGCCATTGTGTAAGTTTATGTGATTTAAAATATTTCTGTTCAACACATAGGTAAATGAAATTTACCGAGTATTGTTAACTTTAGGATATTCTTTTCTTCAACATATATTCATGGAAATAATAGATTCGTTTGAATCCCAAGTCATTATTGGCAATCCGGAATACCATTTAACATATATATTGGCTCGCTTATCGTCCAAAATGTAATATAAGTTTGAATATTACTTTTTTTTCTCACAGAAGATTTATTATATGCTAGATTCTAATTTGTCTATAAGGCCAAATGCTAATTCGCGTTCTAGTCACACATAGAGCGATTATTAATGTCTTCAAAAATTAGTTTGTGATAATAAATTCCACAAAATACTTGACATGTATAATTATTTTCGATTCCAAACATGGGAATCATAGACTAATGTTCATTTGGTTCTATGATTGGGTATCCATTATGAACTCGTGTTGGACAGGCCTATACGTCATCTGAATATCTGATTAATCTTACAAACTCCATTAGAAACGTTAAGGTATTTATGACTGTTTGTCGTATGCTCGATCCTGAGTTTGAACAAACATTTAATATGGACAAGGCCAATTGAATCAATTGCCTCCTTAGGCCATAAGTTGTTTATTTCTCAGTAATGTTTTCTATATAAGACCAGAGTGTTTTATTCAGGTTTTAACAGTATATTTTATTAACTATGGTATGCAAGAGTGAGTATCCCAGAGGGTAACTCACAAGATCCACAGTCTCTTAGTTAGAGTGGCGTATGTGGAGTTTTACTATAAATATAGTGATAGTCTTAAGTCCTAACTTTATAGAGAACCAGTTTAATATTGGTTTGATTAAAAATAATTGTAGAGTAAAATTGTCTAAGTGTGATTCTTATTTTATTTAAAGCATCTAAAAATGGCTTTCACCATTGTTTTTTTTTTAAATACTTTTTATTTATTCATAGATATTACAATCTGCCACACAGTTGAGGGCAATAGGTAATAGTGATCAATGATCACATTCATACTAAAATAAAATAAAATAAAAATAAATGAATGAATGAAAAAAAAAAATATTTCCTAAAATATATACAAACAGAAGGATAAACAAAATGAACATAATAAACTATGTGTCTGAAAAAAATAAATAAAATAACATAATGATAAAATAATATAATCTCTAGTTACATTAACACTCTTATATACAATAGTTACACAATAGACCTGAGGATCCCTGACCCCACACTATCCTTCACGTGTGAGGGATAGAGCGGAGCTCAAAAGATCCCAGCGCATCTCTCTCGCCGCATCACTGGTAATGAGCCAGTGGAGGCTGAGCAAGTGCGCTAAAGCCGCAAACATTCAACTTGCATCCTTGTTAAGGTCTAAAAATAGAATTTTATGTATACAAAAACTCAAAAAAAACAAGAAATTGGGTAACTATTGAGTTTGTGACTTCAATTTTTGTTTAAACAGTTTATCCTTGTCACTCAAGACTCAAAACGTCCCTTAATTTTTTACTTTAGGATCCACAATTATTAAAATTCCAGCTTTTGCTAAATGCTTCATAAGTACTATTTGATGAGCTTTTAAGGAGAAATCCATAGTGATGTAAATTGAAAAAAAAATTTAATTAAATATATGTGGCAGGGTTTCACAGGTAGTTTAGAAAACAAATAAATAAAATATATTGTGTTACATCACAACGATACTTGTTTATTATGACGTAAAACAACATATTACCAAGATATTAAGTAAATAATCTTGAGATTCCTAGGTTCATTATTTTCAAGACATAATTTCTAATATAAATTATATTTAAATTGGTAATGTCTAACAGCCATTAATTCATTCTTAGAACTATTTTTAATGTCCCTGTTTTGAAAAAAATATAATTGTTTTAAATCCTTGGTTTGTAGTCGGGTTGAATAAATAAAACGTTTTAGCCTCATCAGTATTCAGGTTTCGTTTTTCAAAATTCATGTCAAACGCAAAACAATCCAGGCGCAATCTTATTAATGTCAGTACCTATTTGAATTCAGGATTGTTAGGTCTTGTTTTGGTTTCTTTCTTTTATTTTTTTTTTCTTGTGTATCATTTAGCATGTCTGCTTTGTTTTCAGCTCTGCTCAGTCTTTATAATCAGGTAAAAATTATATAACAGTCTCTTTTAATTCTTTATTGTCTAAATAAAAAGAATTTTTTTTTATTAAACTTATAATTGAAAAAATATATAGTTTTGAAATATAAATTTAACTTTTACTCTATTTTTCTGTCAGAATATTTAATTTTGGTTTTAGACCATCGCAATATAGATATAATTGTTTTCTAAAATTTATTATTACTCAATTGTCATTATGATGGAATAGACTCTTTCATAGTGAATGATGATTATAAATATTTCGAAAAATGTACCAACAAAACAAGGAAAATATACTTCTATTTGGAACAGATTGACACATCAGTTTGTAGTTTTCAAATTGAAGATTATAGAAGGATGGATTCAAAAATTGGGAACTAGTGTATATGGAAATCTACAAATGTTACTAAAGCCGAAATTATAATTTACGAAAAAAATTAAAGATAAAGAAAATTATAGTAAAGTAACCTTTTTTCTATAGGCTGAGACTAACTGTTATTATCACTAACAACGTTTAGTGTAACTTATTATTTATTTTTTGTAAGTAATAGTGATAATTATACGAGAAGGTATATATGGGTGTGCGGTCAAAATATAACACAAATAAGTTTAAGTAACTTATTTAAGTTCTTTTTATTTATTTTTTTTACCCACTTGTAACGTTTCCTCTAAAAAATCACTTTTTCATCTCTGTAACGTAGTTTTAATTCTGAGTCTGGCCATTCGCGGCGCAGAATCCACTTAGATTACCACGCGGTAAGATTTCAAGCTACTAGGTTCGTTTTATGTTTATTCTCTTTTTTCCCCTATCTTTATTTTATCCCCTCCTTTTCTATTATTTTCTTAATTTTCCTTACCCACGTTATTAGTTATGTTCACCATATATTATTATTGTAGTTTTCAATTTTTTTTTCAATTCATCTCTTTTGTTAAACTTACGATATATTTTGCTTCTTTATCTAATATGATGGTTACATATCTCATTTATTACATATATTTTCTTTCTCTCAATTTTATTTATTCCTTCCATAATTTTAATTTTTGAATTATTAATGAACTAAACTTTTCATATTTCTTCGCATTATATAACTTCAAATTTTTATTTGATTTCCTTAATTATGTTATTTTACCTACTTTTTCAATTGCCTTTGTATACATTCTATTTTCCACTTCTTTCATAACTTTAATTTTAATTATTACATTCTGTACAATTATTTACTTTATGTCATTCTGTTTATATTTTATTTTTTATTTTCTGTATTCATTGGTTGTAATCTTGTTCTGTTCTTAGCCCTGACGAGGGCTCAAAAATTATTGCTGAAACGTTGGCACGATTAAGTAAGTTACTTCAACTTATTTGTGTTCTGACCGTACCCCTCAACCATCTTCTCGTTTAAGTCATCCACGGTCAACCATCTCTCATGATAATGATAATTATAAAAATAAAAATATATGAGGAGAAAATGATTAGGGGTGCAGTCAGTGAACAACTTTTCAAATAAGTCAAATGTAATTCTGAGTTGCATATTTAATTACATACATACCTAAATTTTTTATTTCCCACTTTTTCTTCACTTTATGTTAAATAATTTTCATTTTGTACATATATTTCCTAACTAGATTTTCATACATATTTTATTATTTATTTTTGTCTCTTTCTCAATTTGATTATTATTTTTTGTCATACAGCCTTTATTTTCTTCAAGTACTTCGACAATAAATGTCTTTCAAAAATATTTTGTATCTATATATGTCATATATAGATAATACATATATAAAATATATTTTAGTTTTTTTTTTTTATTTTCTAATTTTTCGATAATTCCTCTTATTCATTATGGTTATCTTGTTTTTTATTCTTAGCTCTGATGAAAGCTTGAAATTCTAGCCAAAACGTTGAAACTAATAAATAAGTTGTTACTTATTTGTCTTCTTCATTGACTACACACCCAATCATCTTCTCTTCATATATATTATCTACGGTTAACTACTTACTCATCGTTTCTGTCTTACATTAGTCTGGGTTCTGTCTTTGAGATGAAGTAGGATCCTACAGAGTAAGCCACAGAACTTATAACTACTACTAACTAGGAATAGAATATTGTAACACGTTTTTGATAAATTCATCTGTTGATTCCGATTGTGGTTCGCGATGTAACAGACGTAATTCCAAGGAGCATCCACTGCGAATCTTAGGACCTTGTACTGGAATGATTGTTATGTTTTTCGTTTCGTACCGGAAGCGTTGGAAGGATTTTAATTTTAATGAGTAATATGCATAATGTTTCTCTAATATTAGATGTTCATTAGTTGAGAGAACGCAGAATAGTTATTTTTCATAACAGGTTTCAGCGTGTGATGAAAATGTAACTGGATTCGATAAATTTCGAATATCTTCACTGTTGACCCAGACCTAGTGTAGACTAACTCTCCTTCACCTTTCTCGGCCTGGGTCAACGGTAGCAAGTTCAGAACCCGAAGAGTTGTAGCTTCTTACTTAACGGGCGTTGCGTAGGCAGTTCCCTTGCCGTTTAAACGTCAACTCTGATGTAACGATCACCTACATAAAAAATGAAAGTACCTGTCTAAGGCTGTCGTGGTCTTGAGAAGATAGTGGAGCTCTCAATTATCCGGTTGTTTTGTTTGTGTATTTTAATTTATTTATATTTTCTTCTGCAAATGTAGTGTAACAAATAATTTAATAACTGTTTCCATTCATCTTATTTGAGAAAGAATGTAATATAAAACATGTCATATAAACAAAAAAAAAGGTTAAATGAAGAAAAAAATCTATATTATTCAATGGTAGGGTTAAGTTATAACAGCAAATAATTTTACATTTATTTAAAAATGTCACATTGATTAGACATGGAGATCAAGACCTAAGGACACCTAGAAGACGGATTCAAATAGCAATTATTTTTTATTTTATTTTGTATTAGTTAAATGTAGTTAATTTAAGTTTATCTATGTGTACGTATATAGGATGTATGTAAATTTCTATGGAATTAAATCTAATTTAATGTTCTCCTAACATTTTAGTTTTAGCTACTTTTAATTGATATAAAAAATAATTCATCCTATCATTGTTTATTTTATCTATATATATTAATTAAATTCGAATTCGAGGGCTTTGCCGTGTTTGAGACATAATGATCAATAAATCAGTGAGTGGTTAGTGATTTTCATTCCTCCCCTCCCCACATTTTATATCGGTTTCATTATTTAAACGTCTCTTTTTTGATGCTTCAGAAATGAATTGATGTAATCTGAGATAAAAATTTGATTCTGAAAAAAAAATTTACTTCATGACTATTATTATTACTATTTTTAGAATGGTAATAAACTAATAAATTAATAGTAATAAATTAGTAAATGAATAGTAATAAATTAATTTTTTTTTTTACTTTATTTAGTTTATTCACAACTGTAAAAGTATTTTTACAACCAGCGAAAGAGATGTAGAGAGAGAGAGAAAAAAAAAAAAAAAAAAAAAAAAAAAAAAAAAAAAAAAAAAAAAAAAAAAAAAAATGTCATGAAGGCATGAAGGTTAAGGTCATCCAATGATGCCTCTCCATTAAAATTGAAATTTAAAAATCAATTTAAGAGGTCCCTATTCCAGCTCCTTAGAAAACGTCGTCTCGTATCTGGTTAGTCTAGGGTTGATAGTCCCTGAATTTAGAGGGTTAGTGTGTATTGGAAGTGTGTCGTAAAACCGTTTATATAATGATTTAATGGTTGTTTGTACGTAGGGATAATAAATTAATAAATAAATAATTAGCAATAAATAAATAAATGAATAGCTAAACTAATAAATAAATAGTTTTCTTTTCATACTACTATGCTTTATACTATATTCACTATAAATTATATAAAACCCCAAACTAAAACCAGGACGCGGAACCTTAAGCTGGATGACTTGTGTATCTTATAATGTTGAAAATGTTTCAAGGCCACTTCCTTTACCATTTTAACAGCAATCATTTACGCAAGTAAAATATGTAAGTCACTTTTTAACATTAATTCTTGAAAAATGCTGATAATTTTCATTTAAAATAATATATTTCAGTCTACTGGATTATTAACAGTTAAAGTCACCTGCTGAACTATATGTATATTAGCGCACAAAATTTTGTTGGTTCTTGAATTATAGCTTACTACCTTACCAAACTAGCCTAAGGATGATAATAAATTCAGTCTAAAATGAATTCCGAAATTAGCTACGGTCGTTTATTAAATTATTAGCTATGAATAATGTCGGAACTGGTTTCTGTATTAAATTTACAAAAAAATTAATAAATTCTATATTTAGACTTTATTTATCTATTCACACTTTTCAACATTTATTGTACCAGAGAATGTTTCAAGGTTAGGAACATATGTAAACTTTTGATTCCCTTGGAATTCGTGTCACAGATTCTATTCTACATCCTGATGTAGTTTTAATATTATCTTATATTTTGAATTGATTTTTACTCTGTTAGGTTAATGCAAAGATTGGGCTTGAGCGTAATGGGCAGTGTTGAACACAAAAGTAATTGACATTAAATTGAATTATTTTTCACATATTACTTGAAATATTCGTAATGAATTTAATAGCGTAATTATTCATTCCTAACCTTGATGAGACAATTTTGGAGCTCTACTAATGAGTGTTGAATATTTTATACAATCTAATATAAAATATTAAAACCTGAAAACTGGGCATATGTAAAATTTCATTAAAACTAAAAGAAATTATTTCCGCTTCCTCAAAAAAAGCATTTCTCTGCTGTATTTTTTAATAATGATCTGAATTATGTGTTGTATTTTATAAAATTGATAATAAGCCGAGGAGAGTAAATATTTTGAAGAGTACAAAGATCATTCATGGGACATTTACTGTATAATCATCGATAAATGATATATGATATATATCATGTATTATATATATAACCATACATGATACTGTACAATCATTGATCTTAGTTTCCTCTCTAATTTTCCCCACTTTTACTATGGTCGCCTGGCATATAGTGGACTCCAGAGTAATCTTGAATCTAACCATGAACATCTTATGAATTGTGCAGTACGATTTATTTTTGGGACCACCAGAGATATGCACATAACTCAGTATTATGCCGAGCTGAAGTGGCTCTATCCATTCTTCAGTATTTCTTAGCTTCTTTTCTATTCCAAGTAATTAGTACTCAGAGCTCCTCCTATATCCTAGAAATCATGCTATTCAAATTATCAGTTGCAATTTCAAGAACTCCACCACACCGAACTGCTTCGTTTGATAAATCATTTTTTAACCGAGCTGCCATTCTCTGGAACTCCCTCTAGCATACGTCATGTATCAACCCTTCCCTTGTTAAAACCCATCTATTTAACTACCTTTTACTCCACCAATCTAATCCAATATTATGATAGTATAGATAATTTTTAACTACTTTATTGTTTTGTTTTTTATAAATCTAGTCAGTAAGTTTTTAATTCATTTATTTTTTATTTTCTGTATCTAAAATTATTTATATATAATTTTAATGTATGTTATAATTAAGTATGGCTACTCTGTTTTTAGCCAATATATGTTATTGTAAAATTAAAATTACCTTGTAATTGTTCTAATGGGGCTTAAAGAATAATAAACTAATTTTCATTCATTTCGGGGAAAATATTTCAATTGTGCTCGTGTCTCATGAATATTAAGTATACATACTTTTATGAAATAAAAGAAAAGCCTCCAAGGTAAATATTAAACTGAATGCAATAAATATATTGAATTAAATATAATTCAGCAAGAAATGCATCATGGAATAAATGCTTACGGTAGTATTAGTTTAACCATTCATAAAACAATACTGTACTGCATAAAAAACGTTTCATTCATCTAGCTCATTACAGCTTTCTTCTTATTTGCCTTTTTGATCACCGAGACCAACTCCATTGACTGCGGTTGTTATACGGAAATCCAAACAGGTTTACTCGCAACGAGAAATCTTAAGTGTTCTCCAGCCTACGATGCAGAAGGATAGGGCCCATTAAATGATTATGGTGCGTTATTCATTATAATGTTTTGTCCTTTGTATATCATTAAATTCCCTAAAAGAATTGTTTTTTCAGGTGATTTAAAACTAGTTAAACTTAAATGATTATTTATTTTTATCATCAATCTGTTTCTTTTTTTAATAGAGAAAAAGTATTGAAGATCACTCACTTATAACGTAACGTAACTGTATTGTATTAATCGCTCAACAGAAGTGATGTACAATCGGAAAGTCAGCCAAGCTCTTTTTTTTTTTTTTTCTCGGGACCACTATTGATAATATTGAATGAAATAATTATTGACCAGCCGAGGTAAGAATCGAACCCCTACCTTTGAACCAAGTCGCTCTGGGACCCTCACTCCAGCCCGCTCAGCTTTCAGGTCCTCTTGCTTTTAAATATAATGGGTGCATTTAATTATGATTTCACTGTCTAAGGGACATAGTTTCGTGCTAGCTTGTGGCAGGTCAGCTTAAAGTGGAAACATGTTCTTTTGCTAATAAATTAAATGAGTAAAAATTTGTATTATTAACATGAAAAAGTGGAAATAAAAAATAGGTTTTTTTTCCCAAAACTTTTTTAGTTTAATGAAGATTATTAAAACATTTTTTTTTCTTTAATTTAAGATTTTATAATGGCTATAAAAATTTTTTTTACAGTATTCCAAACTAAAAACTTTAATCACTGATATAAATACAATTTTATTTTTTCATTTATATTTTTTATTCCACATTGTCTTGATATAAGTGCTACATTCCCCTATTTTATTATATTTTAATTGTTTTCAAATATTTAAATGCTGTTTGAGAAAAAAAAAGAATACATAAATCAAATTAAAAATAATAATTTATTTTTTACAATTTTACAAACCTATTTAAGATAATGATCAAATAATCATACAAATAACAAGTGGTAAAATGTGCTAAAATAACGTCATCCAAACATAAAAGGTTAACCAATTTAACAACTATTCTTTAATAGTCAATAATTTAACGCATATACAAAAGCAATAAGGAATTGTGTTACAGCAATAAGGAAATGTAAAGCATGCTTCATCAAGGTCAGATATCCTTAAGCAGCTTACTCTATGTGAACAACGCGGACTTTGTACGACTCATTGGTACAATATTTTTGATTTTTTTTACTTTCTCGTATACATAAAATACTTTGTAAGAGAGAGTATTACTATCACGAGGGCCGCCCGTAGCTCAGTTGGTTAGGGCAGTCTTGATAGACCAAATTGAGATTGTTGATTGACCAAAGAAATGCTGTGCCGATTCGAATCCGGCCTGGGGCGTTGACTTTTTTCATTGAGTGGTGGTCCCACAAAATGAATAACTTGACCCCCAAATATGGTTAAGCAGTATCCAATCATCCAATGAGAGTCTCTTGGCCGAAAAAAATGACTACCACGAAAATTTTGAGTTTTCGATGAAAATATAAGTTTTAAAAACCTTGGCTCAAGCCTCGCAAAATAACCTTTGGGCGTGCGTGTGTATAGGAACAGCCTAGTTCAAAAACGGAAAGTTGTACAAAATTGATATTACTTATTTAAGATAGGATTAGAGTGCTATCAATGGGTAGTTCTCTACACTCCTGTATCACTCCATTATAACTGAGATCAATTTTACTGAATGTATTATAATGTGCAGTTGTAAAATTCAATAAATATATTAGATAAATTAAAAGATAGGTACTTGCCTGGGATGCGACATCTTATTCGCTAATATTCACCCACCTTATATCGTCAAGTTTTAATTTTTTTTTTCTTTTTTTACTTTTCTTAAAGCAATTTTGATTGCTCTCTCCTACTCATCATGATATCATTGATATTTAATACCAATTAGATCTTGTCGTTATTCAAATAATCTGACAAGACATAAATAGCAAATTTTAAAAATCACTTTCTTTTAGTTTGTTTATTTTAAATAATTAACAATTTTTTATCATTAAAAATGAGAGATGTCAGCGGTAATGAACATCGAATGAATATGATAATTAACTAAAAAGAAAAACATTCTGAAATATTGATATAAAAAATTAAATGAATGGTTAGTATAAACGCATAATCGGGTATGGCATTCCGGATTGCTTTTCAAGCTCAAATCCATATTACCCCAAACCTTATACCTTACCCTCCGCTCCTACCTCTCAGATCGTTCCTTTCGAGTTCGCAGTGGTTCCGAGTACTCAAATATCTACCCCATCGAGGTAGTGGTTCCCCAAGGCAGTGTCCTGGGTCCTGTCCTCTACATCCTCTTCACTGCTGACATTCCCATCACTCCAGACACATTCCTGGCGACATTTGCTGATGATACAGCTATCCT
>NW_027106205.1:13730-28567 GCF_000696795.3 Halyomorpha halys | reverse complement strand
AAAAAAAAAAAAAAAGTATAATATATCCTTCGATAACTAAAAATTTTAGAAAAAATAATGTCAAACATATAAAGAAGTAGACTGTATTAGTGAGTGTAAAAAAGGTTGAATAAATTTAATTTATACATAAATGTTTTCGTTATTCCGCATAACTTTCAGTAACCCTTCTTCAGTAAAATTAATTTCTTCTCAAAGTAGGAAGTAAGTAAATGTTGTGTTATGCTCGTATGACACCAATTTTTTTTCACTTGAATTCTATGTTAAATAAAACAATAATTTATTCTATTCACATCTTTCTTATTACATCATAATTATGCCACAATAATTATATTTGGTGTAAAATTAGTCATTAATAAATAAACTCAATAATAAATCAATAAATAAATTCAGTTTTAGCAGTACGAGATGTGCGGTACTGCTGTCAAGGCTTTGAGTTACTGGCAAATACGTATTTCCGTACTTATATAACCTAATCAATTGTTATTTTGATATTAAGAAATGATGCTGTGATATTTTCAAAGTATAAGCTACTTACGTTGCTAGAAATAATTTGTATACTGTTAATATGTAATAAAAGTGTTAATACATGTAAAGTGTTAACAAAATTAGGTACTTTTTTGTTTTTGTAACATGTAAAAAAACATGTAGCGTGGAGTTTATTTGATTTGTCAAAACCAGTTTTTTCTTCAATTTCAGCAATTAATTCTGCTAAAATGTTTATTTTCATATTTGCCAAACGATTCACCATTAATTTGCTACTGAGCAATAATCAAATTAACATTTGAATCATGAAGAAGATGGTCAGGGTTTCGGCTAAAAGAGAAACAGAAATATAAGAAGATGGTTAGGGTTGCGGTCAAAAAAAGAACAAATAGTTTAAAAATATTTTAACGACGTTTCGCCCCACTTTGCAGGACATTATCAGGGCTGTTCAAAGCGAAAGATTGAACAGAAGGCGACAATAAAACGGAAGAGTGGAGGAGTGAGGGATAGGTGGCCAGCCGTTTAAAGGTTATATTTCTATTTCAAATACGTCGCGTATACAGAAAGTAGTCATAAAGATATGACGAAAAATGAACAGTAATAAGAGAAAGATACAGAAATATGGTAATAATAATAACTATAATAATTTTCTAATTTAGGAATAAGTAAGTAAAATTAGAATGATAGTTAATAAAACATAGATGAATAACTATAAGTGAATGCAGCGATAGATAATATAAGTGATAAAGAGATAACAAACGTGAAAAACAAAAGTATAATAGAAAAATTTGGTGATAGTAATAAAATGAGCGTAAAATTATTTAGTCTTAATTAAGTTTAATATTTGGCTGTAGGTATGTGAGATTCAGTTTTTATCGATTTTGCAGTCAACTGGAATGGGTTCAAGATGTATATATATGGATTCTGAGATGAGTCTCTTTTGGTAATTTGGAACAGTTGCTAAAATAGTGGTATGGTCAAAATCATAAGCATGATTAAGTGTAAGGGAATGTTCTGAAAGTTTGGAAGCGGCTGAGTTGTGAGAAGTTATAGATAATTTATGTTGGCAGATACGTGATCTGAGTTGGTTCTTTGTTTCGCCTTAGTTTGGCTCTTTAAGTTGATAGCTTCAGAGACATTGTTGATAGCTTAAGACTTCGTTAAGTCTCTGAAGCTAACAACTTGAACAGCCCTGATGAAGCACTACAAAGCGGGGCGATACGGCGAAAGGTTAATAGCTGTAAACTATTAAAATTTGAATTTTTCGAAAACTCTTAATACTAAATAAGCTCTTTCTCGGGATATATTATAGTTATAAGTTCCAGTAACAGTATTAATGCAACTAAAGAATGCAACTTATGTTTTGTTTTTTTCGCCCGACGGAGACATTGGGAAAGACTAAAAATTTAACAGTTTTTCTATACGGCGTTCGATTGATTCCAAGGATAGGAGAAATTAGAAGATTTTTCAACATCACAGCAACCTTGACTACATGACAAAAAAAGTGAAGCCATCATAATTTTTTTAACCAATCAAAATTAACTGGACTATATTTGTTTCAAACATTTTCATAAAACATATTTTTGTATATATTTTTTTTTCACAATTGAGGGCAGTGTTGAGTTCGTAAATTATCTGTGTTATTGTATCTAACATTACATCCTATTTTATTTTTAAACATTGCTTTCAAATGAATCAAGTTCCTAGCATTTAATTTAATAACAATAACATTATCTCTGTCAATTGGCCGATTTCTTAAATTGCTACCCTTGAATAATTTTTTTCTCAACAATGGCTCAGGAACTTGCGCGAAGGACCAATTGGTCCGTGTAACCATTTTCATAAAATTGCAGCTAAATACATATTTTGTGTTATGACTACATGTCACGACTTAGCTAACCGATAATTATTCCTTTTTTACTTAAACTCTGTTGTCCCGCGGTAACTCCAGGTCTTACCTATCACTTAAAGGTAGACCATTTCATTTATAGAATTTTGTATCGTTGTGAGAAAACACGGATCGGTTTTAAAAAAACAATTGAATTATAGCCGACTAAATTACTCCGGACTTGCCTACTATTAAACTAAGGCCAGCAAGGATTTTCCTCAATGTAATCATTCCTCTAATAAACAGCATACCAATCTTCAACTACTTCAATACACTTTAAGGCTTCCTTTTGAAAATATAAGAACAAAATAATAAACAAGTATTTTTAAAAGACTCACGCACATTCTAGAAAGAAAAACAAAGTACCTCGAATATAAACATTTTGTTAGACTATTAGCACATAAACATATATTGCGGTCAGCAATTAGAAACATATACACATAGTAACTACATAACATTTAGAAGTCAAATGATTTATGGCTTCAAAAATAATTTCATAGGCTAAAGGCTGCGATGTTAAAGACTCCGTCACAACTGTCAAAACATCCGCTACCTTGGACTACATCTGGACAAACGACTAACCTGGAATTCTCTCACAAGAACGAAAAGACAGGAAACTGCACGTAGTTTTCGACTATTGCAGCACCTACTAGACAAACGGTCTGAGCTTCCAGTTCATTATAAAAGACTGATCTACATGACAATTATAAAGCCTATCTGGACATACGGAGTTGAGTTTTGGTGCTCCTCTGAACGAACTTCGAATTCCTCTTGTATCCAATCATTACAATCCCAAATGCTTCATAAAATCCTCAATACTTCTTACTTTGTCACAAATAAAATCATGCATAAAGATTCTTATGTTCCATATGTACACGATCTAGCCTGAACCAGATACCATTCTTTCCATTATAAACTCACTGACCGCCCAAACCCACTAGTTTCTAACCTTGCTTCCTCTTCCGTTCCTGACAATCATCTGAGGCGCCTGAAAAGAAGATGTCCATGGGACCTGGTAATGTAAAAACTTCATTAGAGTGCTACGAATGGGTAGTTTCGCTACACGCTTTTATCACTCCATTATAAACTAAAATCAAATTTACTGGACGTATGTATATGAATGTAAAGTTGTAAATAAAACAAACAAATAAAAAAAAACTTTCAAAACTAGTCAAAAGTTGGTAGGCCCACGTTTATACTGACTTACAATGTTGTAATAAACAATAAAATTGTATTTAAACTATATTACCACGGTACTATTAATATAACGCAGGGGATGTATGTTAGTAGACTAACAGTATAATAGTGATCACAACAAACAGTCAAAATGTATTAAAATCAAAATGGCCACACTGAAACTTAACAAACGCAAATGGGGTCTGATTGTGAACTGTGATAAGCATTAATTCACAATCAAAATGGTCAAATTGGCACTTAACCAACGCAGATGGAGTGTGGGAGTGGATTGTAATTATCAAAATTCCAATGGATTAATCAATCCAAATGGATTAAATATCTGAATGGTCCAAATATCACTGAACTAAAGTGTAGGTGATGCCGGCTCAACCCTTACTAACATTAATTCTCACACTTAAAATAACACAAAATTTAAAAAAAATATATATATGTATCTTCAACATGAGGCACTCGCTTGTAAGACCTGGGTGTCTGACATTCATTTTGATTTGAAGGTTTTGGCTTCACCGGGTTTTTTTTATTGATGATTTCATAGATTTTCTATAGAATATTTCGAATATTGTATTTTAAAAGGGATAATACATTTTACCACCGAGTTTATGAGGTACTCTAACAGTTCTAAAAAATCTTTTATACAAACGCATATAAATGTAATTAAATCAAACATTAATGTTATTTAGAAAATATGTATGAATTCATTACTAAACCTAAAGTTAACAGCATCTTTACCTTTCAAACATACATATTTTAATTATTTATTTTAATAAAATATGAAACAAAATTCTTTTGACCGAACTGATGTATGTTACCTTAAAATCCCTGAATAAAACTCTTTGATTCTATACGGCTTTCTTTTTCAGAAACAGAAAGATTGAAGCAAGTCAATTAAGTTTTATACATCTTGAAACTTTGAACAACAGCAACGCTTACTTTTCCATAAACACATCATGCAGTGTGTGAACAGGTGAGCTCGAAAGGAATGTGTATGGCGCAACAAAAATTTATTTTTGATTTTCGGTTTAACCATTGTAAGGTATTAATATGGGGGGACTTTCAAACTATAGATAATACTAACGTAACCATACCTGTTCTATATAAACCAATAACAAGCATGGATATATTTTTAATTTTATAGGTAAAAAGGTTATTTTTTTTTTTTTTAGGAGGAAAGGCAACATCATTGCCCTAGACGGGTTAGGGTATGGATGACCTCTGAGTCCATTAATAAACTATAAAGTCTACACTTGTATTTACTTCACTGGCTTAGAAGAAAAATAATAAATTGTATTAAGTACTTCCTTTTTCAGATGTTTATTTACTTATTTATTCTACAAAACGTATCACTAAATGTTTTAAGTCGTTTCTTTATATCCCTACAAGAACTAGGAGCTCATGATGTTTTAGTGTTTTGCTCTTTCTTTGACAAGTAACTCCCCACTTACCTGGCCGAAATAAACGGTACTAAATCCTGATGATTGTGACAACACTTACAAATAAAAAAGAAAAAAAAAACTTTTTGAAGAGTTATTCTTTTATTCTTATATATTGTTATATGTTTCCGGATTTCTTCCTACGAAAGTTCTTTATTATTCTAAACCATAAATATTACTTTAAAATAATCAAAATTATACCACAAATGACTGAATTCAGCCCTCAACCACCAAGGCTTCAACCCCAATTGTCTCAAACAATCTCTTTAAAGGTCATTTAACCACCGATGAACTGATTTCAATCCATGCAATATTTAATACTCAGAAAAATATGACGTCTATAATAGCCATGAATAATAATTGCTATAATATGATGGATATAATATGACATTTGAAATTAATGTCATTAAAACTTACATTAAATGATAATGTAGTATGAATTTTTTTTTTTAAATTAAACGATTCTCAAATAGTTTACGGGAAGTTCTAGCTAATTGATTTAAAAATCGAGAATTTCTTTTTTTTTTTTTTAAGAAAAAGAGTATAAATGGTAAAAATAGAATTTCACACTAATAAGCAATATTAAATTAAGCCAATTGGAATAACAAGATAGGTATATCTAATTGAGTAAGGCGCTTAGGAATAAGAAAAACTAAATTTCAAATGTTTATTTTTTTTAATTAACCCTATTTAACAGGAAAAATATTTAATTATCTGAAAATTTAATTCAGTTTCAAAAGTAGTACCTAGATCAGGGTTACCCCGATGAACTTATTAAAGGCTGTGGAAGTTTGTGAAGGCGTGAAGGTCGAAGCTCCGGGCTGACTCATTCTGCGCGAAGAATTCTAGGGATAACATGAACAATGGAAAAACCTGGCAGTAATGTGGTTTTGGAGAACGTGGCTTTTCCCTATGACTCCTCAGTGTGAAGAACGTAATTAAAATTAAGAAAGAACTCGAATGGGACAAGGGAAAAATTCCTAAAGGAAATATCGCGAACGCGAAACGTGAAATGAGAATATTAATTTGTTTTCTTAATTCTTGGAAGTCGTTACCTCAACAATTATTTTATTATAACAATTTTTTTCATTCGTAATCATTACATTTGCAATATTTTGCTTTAAAAAAAATAAATAAATCGCACAAAACATTCGGAACTACTTTTGAAGATCAACAATTTCTTATCTTATTGCACATATTTATGAATATTTTAACCGAAGAAATAGGATGTATTTAAAGTAGCTGAAATCATTCCCTTTGATCAGAAAAAAAAGGAATTTTATAAAAATTAAAAATGTGATACTATTAACGTTTTTTTGGTCTTGTAAGGGAGCAGATATCTACATTCGAGGATGTTAGAATTGGAAAAGAAACGTACTTGGCCCATGGTCAGAGAGAGGCGATAACTGCTCGCATTTTAGGTCATAGCGACACCTCACCTTCAGTAGGTAATGACATGTTACGCTCTTTGTCCCACATCTTAGTAGTCCACTCCTATATCTCAATGAGTGATCCATGCAACGCTCAAATTATATGTATTTATCAATTAAAATATGATTGATGAATAAAACGTAAAGTCAGATATATCGCGAAATGGGGTGCTGTTATCTCCGAAGACATTGGCCGATATATTAAAAAGATAATTATATGTGGTAATTTTAATTTTTAGAAGTCATTAATTTTTTTTTCATGCTAACCGTCAGAGAGGAAATGGATCGCAATATGTGTTATCTATGGAGTGTAGGTAAACATGAATATTGACTTTGAATTGATTATTTTAAATTCTGCAGAAAATAAAGTAAGACGTATTGTGAATGAGAAGTGAAATAACAACCGTGTTGAAAATTAAACCAGTTCAATCTCTATTTGTGGTGTAATGATAACATTATTAATGTAATTATTATTAGTTTATACTTAAGTACTTTTCTAAAAAAAAAAATGTTCTATTTTAAGTTTCATTTTTGAGTAGTACCATGATTTATCAAAACCTGACCGCCAATGTCATCATAAGTACTAGATCAGTGCTTTCAAATATTTTGATTAATGCTGTGAACTTAATTATTTCATAATTCTAATAAAACGAGATATGAAATACAAGTATATCTCACAAATAACTGTAATGGTTCAGTCGGCGGTATTCATACATCCTATCAATCATATGCTACAAGACGTGTAGCATATACGGCTGAGCATTGTAAGCGATTGTAATGAGAAATAATTCAGAATTATTGATTAATTTTAATTTTAAATTCACAATCTATAGTGATTACTTTTTAAACGAACTATTCAATTGCAGGTATCATGTTTATTTTTATAACAATTTCCATGCTGTAAAAAAATATGATGATGTAAACAGTACGTATTCTGGAATCCTAACCGTCCCTGCAAAATTGATGGTTCTACCTATATACTATATACTACCTATAAGTAAAACTCATTAGTATAAACATGCTTTCATTTTTATTCAGTAGTTTAAATTTTACTAATTTTTTTTAAATCACTTAGCAGCACCAACCGGCTCATAACCAAGATATTCTACATTTTTTCTGTCTTCCATTGACGAATTTAGACGTGTCCCTATAGAAAAAGAAAATAATAAATATTGGAATAATTTTATACTACACCTACAGTTTAGAAAAAAAGTTGCAGTAATATAATAGTTTGAAATATACAGTGTATTTTTTATATTTAAAAAAAATATTACAATCTTAATTGTTCGAATTCAAATTAAATTAAAATCGTACAATTTTCTCAGCATTTTTTTCTTGGAATTGAAATTGCCATCATTTACTGTGTTCGAATTCGCTAATGTAGGGAGTTAGTCAAGTGCAAAAAAATCTAACAATTTCCAATGCTATAATAATTGAGAAATTAGTAAAGCAAATAACAATAATCAAAATAATTATAAATATATTACTGAAATATGAAAGAAACAAAAAAAAGAACTGATATTTATAGAGTTAATAAAATAAATATCATACATAATTACTATTTAACAACCGTTTAATATTGTTATATTAATGACAATGTCTGTATCAAGATTTTCTTTTGCTATGCCCATAAAATTTTTATAGAACCATCCGTATATAATCGGCATACTATAAGGAAAAACATGTACATCTATTTACAGGGAGTGGTTTTGAAATAAGACGTAATATACTTTTCATACAGCTGTGGGGAAATCGAATTGGTTCCGATATCAAAATTGATATCATGACCCACTACGTTACAAAATCGATGTAAAGATTGATCAATTAGTCTTTGCTATGTCATAACCGAGCTTAGAACTGCAATAGAAGATAAATCTTTCTTGAATCTTTTGTGCATATACGAGCATGTATCAAACACCAAGAAAAAAATATATATATCTTAAAGATTTCGGTTTACTAAGACTGTTCAAATAAAACTTTAACAAATCACCTACTCATGTATTGATTACACTTCGAGTGGGGCCAGGAATGTAAATAAATCAGTTAAGATTGTGAATATATTATGAACTCAGGCGTTATAATGTATTTTAAACATATTATCATATCTTATAATGAATTAAAGCTATAGATGAATAATATTCATCAATAAAAAAAAGTTCTTGTTATAAAGATATAATGAATTTGAGAGAAATTTATATGCGCTGTACAATAAACGAACAAGACTGCAGTATTTTAGCATTAGCATACCATTTTTTTAGTTTATTGTGTTATTTCATTTTCGACCATTTAATACTAATACTTTATATTTTAAATATATAGTTATCATAATATATAATCCTCTAAAGATATACCTGTACAGCATTTATCTAAGGTATTTACTACAATTTTTCCTCTAGGAGTAGGCACTATAGATTTAAAATATGAAAAACAAGGGTTTAAAACAACTGAAGAAATTGAATGCGCAATAATTTTAAAGATTCACTTTGCTAAGTTTCAATTAGAAAGATCTTTGTAATCGTGATAGTCTGTTATTGACAATATGGGACATTAAAAAAAAATTCCACTTATATGTGGTTCTCAGGTTAATGAGATAAGAGATATGTTAGTATTTTAAGACCATTTGCCAAGAAATTTGGCATACTTTTTGTTTTAAATCGTCCTTTATATACTTTTTACTAAATGCTAAAACCCTTCCTTTGCAAATTGAAGTTTTGATTTTATATTATTTTTTATGTTTACTGCAAGTGCTAAAAACTATGGAAGATTAATTCAGTTAAATAATAATAATAATAATTTAATTTGGATAAAATCTGAAGTATATTAGCTTTGAAAGTGCTTTATCGATCGAAAACTAGCATTGAATAGAAAACTGACATATTACAAATAATTAAAAATTTTGTAAAATTGTCTACTACTCATAAATCGCCTTAGCCCAAATTTCTATGTCTTAGTATTTAATAAGTAATAATTCTGAATTAAACTAAAGTTTAGGGAAATAACCGACTAGTAATAACAACTTATCTGGGAATTCCTTATTAAAAATTGGAATTTAATTAATTAAATAAAAATTACTGAAAACCATTAATCTAAGTGTTTTAGGAAACAGCCTGTCTAAATAATTATTATATTATTAATAATATAAATTATTATTCATCAAATCTCAGATTTGATGAAGTTTTATAACTCTTTCACCTCTTTTTCTTCCTCAAAACCTATATAATTCCCTAATTTGGGATAGGACATAATTAAGTATGCCAATAGAAGGCTAACGAGCTTGAAGTATTGCATGCAGCTTGAATTATTGCAACAAAAGTAGAGCACATATAAAATGAATCATTAAATAAATTTATACAATTTATCATTAAATTGTTTATACACTTTTGTAAATAATGTTCAAACATATTAACCGCTGTTATTGAAAAATAAATATTACATATTACGTAATCATCTAAAGTACACCTTTTAGGAAAATTTATTCTTCCAAATATTTTATGTTTCAATTTTAAAAAAAAATCTAATCACGGTGAATCTAGTTAATAAATAGACAGTGAATGTATTTCAAAAGTGTAAATATTTTGAGAAAGCAGTTTTTAAAAAAAATCCTGAAAACTGAGAACTCAGATTAATATTTGGGGCTTCGGAAAAAAATTTCGATTTTGATGGATTTATCAGATTAAAATATCGTATTTGATTATAAATTTAAATACATTATGCATATCAGATTGAAATGGCATGAAATTTAATAAGTTGTTATTTCCAATATGAACAAAATTATTCAAATAAAGAAATAGGTCTAAGTCGTCACTGTATGAAGCCGGAAACAACTTTAAGAATATTAGTTTTTATCCTTAGTGAACGTTTCCACTCCCAAATGACCCTAATAACAAGTAACTAACTGTTTGCGAGATTTTTGTCACGTACCTGTTTGATCTGGTTTAAAATAATTTCTTCGAAGTTCTTCTAGGTCAGTTGTTTTTTAAAACTGGGGTAGAAGCTAAACGACTGAAGACTTGAAAGGTACTTGAGATCTTATTAATTTATTCGTATCAATATAATCAACCCTTCCTCACTACTAAAATAAAAATTTCAAACGTAAAAAAGAGCTTTACAAGCTTAATCTATAATTAATGCAATTATCTATAATTAATTGCAACGTTATGCAAGCTATAATTATAATTTTTTTTCTAAAGCTTAATTCGGGTTATTTAATTATTATCCAAAAATATTGATTTAAAGAATTGCCTATTTTTTTATTACTGTCCTATTGTATAGTCTCATCCTCAAAAAAAAATTATTAGTACTACTTTCACTTTAAAAATCTATTAGAGCAGTGACTTTTCAAAAAAAAAATTATTAATATAGGTTGTTATTTATTACAAAATGTTATTCAAATATTAAACTCAGCTCGATTTCAGACTTATGGAGATCTAGATTGCTATGATTCATCCATCTCTTTGGTTGCTCTAGTTGACTGTGAGAAACAATTTTGTCTATTATATAAATGAAGGGGAAAACTTTATTAAAAACAACAAAGATGTGCTACCAAACTTTATTGGGTTGCTAACTACACAGCATATTTATTCTAATCGAATCAGACAATGTTTTTTTGATCTTACAATACATAGGCATAACATGTAAACGAGTTATAATATATAATAATAGAATGAATGGAATATGGTCCGGGTGCGGTAAAAAAAAACTCAAATAGTAGAATTATACTATTTTATTGAGCCAACGTTTCGCCCCACGTTGCAGGGCTTCGTCAGGGCTGTTTTGACGGCAGTCAAAAACTGTTAAAATAAGTCAAACCTACTAAAGTCAAAACTTCAGTTTTTGACTGCCGTCAAAACAGCCCTGACGAAGCCCTGCAACGTGGGGCGAAACGTTGGCTCAATAAAATAGTATAATTCTAATATTTGAGTTTTTTTGACCGCACCCGGACCATATTCCATTCATCTATACACACGGTCAATCAATAATCTTCCTCTCATAATAGAATGTGATTTTTTTTTTTTTTTTATCGCCTTGGTTCTTTAATTTTTTTCATGATTTTTTTCTTATTTGTATACTTTATTATTTTTTTGTTAATCCCACCTTTTTCCCCATCTTTCTTCCTTTTTTATCCTTTTCCTCCCCCCCCCTCTCTTTTTTCGAATTTTCTCTTTCAACCGTATGTGACTTTAAAAGAATAATTGATAAAAGTCGAGATAAATATATATTTTAAAAATAGATATAAAAAATTAACAAATATATGTAAAAATAATAAAATAACAAGTAAAATATGCAATGTATGCAGGTCATCCTTCCTCTGGATGATTGTATTGCTTATCAGTTTAATGATTATAATACCAAGCACGTGGTGATGGATGATTTCCAGAGAGTCGAGTAATACATTCTCTCTTATCTTTACCACATTCTGGATATCGACCCCGTGTTTCTCCATGAAGCCCCTAGTTGTGCTGGGAATTGTTCCATGGGCTCCGAACCAGAGGCCTCTCACGTTGAAGTCTCGTTCTCCGAAGCCCTTATGGAACATTTCCTTAAGGAATGGGATGCATTTATCGTAGGTAAATAAGTAATATGTTTAATTCTAAGATTAAATATTATTATAAAATGAAATACGTTTTTATTTTATTGAAAAAAATGCGTCCACCATAATACCCAAAAGTGGGCATTCAACGTCAAATTGATAATAAATAATGCATCAGTCAGAATGTTTCGTTCTAACGTCCTTATGAATTCATCTCATTTCCATAAGACAAATGCAATCAATGGTGAGTGAATGCAAAGAAAAGAATGTCGCCTAAACATAGGGACTAATCGTTCCAAGGATTCGGATTCGAAACATGAAATAACAATATTGAAGGTTGATCTTCTACATCTTAAATCTGCAGATTAATATAATTCGAACAATACGAAAATAGGATAAAAGATCTTTTGTTTCTTTTAAGTTTTTTATATAAGGCAAAATGCTTGAGTTAACAGAATGACTAAATCTAACTTTACTGTTTTCAGGAAAATGTTTTTGATAATTTTTCCCGTTACAAAATTTTTTAATTTTGCTTTTGTAGAAATAAGGCATAAACGTAAAAATACAACAGTTTATATTAATTTATTAATTGCTCTTAGTTATTTATTCATTGGTTAATTTTATAAAATTATAATTAAGAACACAAAGACATTTTATAGGGTTAGTCATCAAATGAAAAGCTCTTTGGAAAAAGCTTTTCTAAAAACCATACTTAAGATTTAAAATTAAATTCCATAAAAGCACAATGGCTGGAATTATTCCTTTTACCTTCAACAAAAAAATACATAAATAAAAAGTAAACTAATTCCACAAGGAGATAAGGTATATAAACACATTAAAATTTGTTTTTAATGTTATTTATTTTAAAAGATTAAGGCTAGTAAGTTTCAAAAATTAAAAAAGATAAAATTTCCTCATCAAATGAGTATATAAAGATTTTTATTATTATTTTATTGATAATCTAGTTTTGTTAAAATATTAAAAGTATTAGGATTTTGGGGAACAGTTTTATCAATATACACAAGTGTAAAAAAAAATATATATTTTTTATTAAAAACACTTACAGAAAACAAAACAAAACAACTATCTACAAAGTAATATATATAAAGGTGCATACCGTAAGCTACTGAGAATAAATTATATATCAAAAATAAACTACTTAGTACATCAACTACAAATGAATGTGCACACTCTGTTGGCATATTATTAATTAGTATATCTTTCATTAACTAATAGTGTAACTATTCAAGCAAATATAATAACTCTTTTCCACAAGGGGGATGCAAGTATCTTACTTCTTCAAAGTGAATGAAGGCAAAAGGGTCACCCTCACTGAAGGAAAGTTTACATTGAGTTTATTAGCAATGTCCACCATTGTAATCTAAAGAAAAACAGAAGACAGCTAATGATTGGATCGTACTTTTCCCCTTCTCCTCTGCAAAGCCCCTGAAAGGCTCATAATTCCGCCTTTTTGGCTTCACTTTTCTGCTGGCTTACAATCTCCATTATACTTGTTCCTCCAGGTTTTCCACCAACTAGCCAACCTTTTGCTACTTGACATTGGTCAAGGAGTGTTAACACAAAGTTGGAGGTAGCAGCAGTAAAACGAATTGTAAAAAAGTTTTTATTAATTTTTAATGTACCATTATATGTAATTGATAATTTTTTTTATTATTTACATATTTATTTAAATTTTAATCTTTAATAATATTTAGTTACGAAACCGTTTAAGAGTAAAGTATTGCCTTTACACTTTTAAATTAAATGTTAATTCAGTTTTATTGTTAAATTTTAGGGTGTGGATTACAATTGTTATTCCATGGTTCGTCTAACTCTCCACTAATAATTATTTAATACCAACTATAGTTATTCTTTCTGAAAGTAAATACCAAATAAAATTAATAAATAGTATCATAAAAAAGTAAAATATAAACTAATTCCAATAAGTTAATATTTAATTATAATCATAGTTTTAATTTACAATTCTAATCGAAACAGCTTGTTCCTTTGTTAGAAATAAAAAATTGATTAGAAACAAAATAAATATTTATTTTTAAAAAAATCCTAGAAAAGATCAAATTGAAGTTTTTTTTTTATATAATACCTGAACCTAGAGGTAATTGGTAAATTGATATATATTCTTGATCATACTGTAAATATGAAACCTATTTAGTAAAATTTTATATCCACTTGTTCGCTTATATTAAACTAACTACAAAATAAAGATCTTTAAATTTTTATACAACAATAACAGTAGGCGAAGTGACATCACCTAGCTCATGATCTAGCCGACTTTCCTTATGACAGTGGCCCCTCGGCATAATCACTTTGTTCGGGGTCAGGGTGAGTCCTTGTCATTGTAGTCCAACTACAACCGCTCTGGTCTTCATATACTAGAGATAATATCTGTTTGCAAAAAGAAATGTTTCTATGATTTAACTATTTATTTCAATTTTAAATTGTCTTGATTTTCCACCTTTATGCTTAATGCTTAAGTGAGTCAATTTAAATTCCGAGGACATTTTTGTTCTTACATCCTCTTTGATCGTCCTTGCGATATGGGTTTTTCAATTTAGTTTGAGGTTTCTAATACTAGTGATTGGCCGCATTCGTAGTGGTTAATCGATGTTATTATTGCTGTTCTTACAACATTGCAATATAATATGCTACCTTGACTTTTTGGTCTCTTATGCAATATATATCTTTTTTTTCTTATTATTAATAATTTTTTTAATTAAATATTCACTATTAGACAGTTTTAAAAATCAAAAGTCATTTTTTACTATCAATTGTTTATTTATTTAAGATGAAGTATTGTTATCCTGAAAAATTTCAAATCCGCGATTTTGAGGAAATGACATGTTTAAAGTTCTCTTCAG
>NW_027106205.1:0-13680 GCF_000696795.3 Halyomorpha halys | reverse complement strand
TTACATAACAAATTCACATGTTTGTTTGATTTTAACAACAAAGACTTTAACGCCTTTCAATTTTGATTAAAGTCACCATATCGAAAGTAAGTGTTCTTTAATATAAGTTAGTTCTTATCCTTATTAAAATAATCTTTAATATAACAGGGCTTAAATGACTTTAAAAAAATGATTTAATGATTTTAAAAAAAAATCTTTCTTTGATCTACCTTTAATTTTGTTTATTTGGAAGAAAATAATTAAAAGTTCTTATTGTTAGCAATGATAAACAATAGATAAACACAAAATATTAAATAATTGTATGAATGACTACTGAAGAAAAAGGAAAAATAGAGCCATTGGATTCAGACGACAAAAATCAAGACCGCCAGAACATTCCCGATTCCGTAACATCTTCACTATCTTCGTTAAACTGTCGTAGAAAGTTAGGTAGAAAATTTATATTCGTTAATCTCACCTCAAGAAACTCTAAAATATGAATTTTATAGCAACAGAAAAATAAAAATTATTTGTCCATAATTGTCGCTTTCCTTCAACTTTTTTTTGGGAAATTAAAAAAATAGCTAGAGGCCTCCTTCTACTGAATACTTAGTCTCATAAGTTGGATAGTAAATGAAAGTTTTGTGATGCGCGCAACTCACCAGATTTTTTTTTTGTAACGCAACTGGTTAAAGGGCTATACCGGTCGCTTCGAAATTACTTATTATGGATGTATATTAGTATGTCTCTTGAACGTCTACTTCAGAAGTCCTAGATGATCTTCGGCAATGATTGGCTTGTTACGAACTTGTGATTATAGGGTCTTAAATTAAAATTAACGTATCAGATTTGTATTCCACACACGAGGCGTCAATATGATACTAATGTAACTAATTCAAAATTTTCCGTAAAATATTTCTGCTATAGTAGTAAATTGTAAGTAAGTTAGAAAATTAAATACTTTTTTCTTTTTTTGTTCAGTAATGACTTATGTTAGTTTATGTACTTTTTTGAGATCTTTATCACCTCAAACGTTATTGCTTATTCTCCGCTCAAAGCCGAGTTTGCAGTGGATTCGAGTACTCGAATTACTCTTCGAATACTGTAGATGCAGGTGTTCCCCAAAGAAACGTCTTGGATCCTGTCCTTAACGTATCCTCTTCACTACTGATAATCTAATCAACCCCGATAGGTTCCTGGCAACATTGGCCATCCAGCCATCTTATCATCACATCGTGATCCTGCAACAGCCTCATCCAGTCTCTTAAAACACTGGTATAATCGATGACCGATAAAAAATAATGAATTTTTGACTTTCACTCTCCGTTGAAATTTCTGTCCTCTCATTCTATTTAATAGCATTCCACTTCCTAAATCTATTATTAATTAGTTGGAATTTTTTCTAACTAGCGGAACGGTCCCTTCACGTTCCATTAATTCCGTGACGTTGCCTTAGGCTATAGCTAGACCATACCACCTTAGCTGGACTGATATCAACACTATATATACACTTATAGGTGTTGATATCAGTCTAGGTAATCAAGGTAATCCAAGGAAGAAGACTCAGTAATATATATATATATTTATATTTGTATTTGTATGTGTATAAAGTACTAATTTTATTTTAATGAAGGGTACGAAAAAAATAGAATTTTTTTTTCTATATATCTGTCCTATTCTGATTCTGTTTTATGTATCTATTTGTACACACACACGCACCAATTTCTCAATTGATACTCTTGTACCCACTTTATGAGGGTAGGTGGACCCCGAGTGCTCCAGGACCCACAGGGCCGAAGTGAAACAGAAAATAATTATCTGCCACAGCCGTATTCGAACCCGGGTCCTTGAAATTTGTAGTACAATACCTTGCCACTGAGCTACCCACTCTTATGGAATAAAATATAAACTGAAGAAAACTAAAATTAGTCTATTTCTACCGTTCCTCCTCCTACTATCTTCCCTCTCATTCACTACCCGTCTCTTTCTCACTCCATTAAAGAAGATCTCGATGGCAATGAACAACTGAAATGAAATCGAACCCTGTGGCATTCTTCTCTTATGAACTCTAAGTAGGAGACCTTGAAACGTCATCATCTGTTGAAATCCCAATTTTTTCTTTCCTTTTTCAGGGCCGTAAACAAACTTTCTCTTGCAGCTATATTCCCGTAAAAATGATTTGTTTTTTAACTTCGTATGGAAAAATATTTTTTTTAAAAGGAATCTTTATATTAAACGATCAATTAAGAAGATTAATACATGGTATTTTTAGACCACCAAGTCGGTAATTAGAAATTTTATTAGCTAACCAATCAATTATGCTTAATCATAACTGATATTGTTAAGTTAGATATCAGATATATATTCAAAAGGACAAGCGATGGTTCTTATTTCATAACGTGAAATTCCTTAATAAACGACAAAAATGGTGCGTTTGTTGGATATTATATGAGGAGATTGTTGGGGAAAAGGAGAGGGGGAGGTGAGGTAAGTGAAGAACTCAGATAGTATAAGTGTAATAGTTATTGAAAAAATCAACTTTTTCTTTTTAAATATGATGAGTTGGGTGCCAACAACCATACCAAAATTGGCACAAGTTATGAGCTGAGGGACACCCATTTATTGACACCAAGCTCTTAATATTTAAAAACAAAGGTTAACCTTTCAATAGCTGGTGCACTTACTCTAAGTAAAACTTATTTTATTAGTACCGATTTTAAGTCAGAATTTAAGACTTTAATTAGGGCTAAGAACAAAGTTTATTTTGTTTTAATCTTGTTTTTTGTTCTTAGCACTGATGAAGACCTGAAGTTCTGGCCGAAACGTTGGCATTAGTAGAATAAGTTTTACTTCTTTGTCTTCTTCACTGACCGCACCCCAACCATCTTCTTTTCAAATACCAAAAATAATATTTTATGATATAGAAGAGGTGGAAATTAGAGCGTATCACAGATACTATGAGCCTTAGATTATCTACTTGGCACCGCTATTTTCTAAGAAGGGCGGATACCTCCGCCCTAAAATAAATGTCAAATAGTATTGATCAGTTGGCAGAGAATCAAACACGGTTCGAAGTGCTCCAGGAACCTTGTCCAAACACTCTCCGTTATCAATGTCAATCATATATCAATCATGCTTATTATGCCAAAGATGATGTCTATATATTTTTTTTTAACTAGTTAATAATTTCTATTATTTGCTTGTTTTTAGATATTGCCCCTCATAGATAGAGTGGGCCTTAACTTAAAATAAAGGTAAATAATTTATAGAAATATGAATACCAAATAAATGTAATCCTGCTTAGATTTCGATACAGAAAGAAAAAAAATAAACGAGATAAATAATTACAAATATACTGGAAGATTATGCCCATAACTATACGAAATCTAATAATATATAAAACTATTTCTTTTGTTAATAAATTTATCAATTTTCAATTATTATTTATATGAAGAACCCTCTAAACATACAAGTCATTTTGCGTTGTGATACTCTATAATTTAACGTTTTATCTATTATATAACTATAGATTAAGAATCTCTACAGCCAGTTGACCATATTTACCTTCATTCGAGTATTTCAATTAACGTCATAGTTGGATGATTAAAATTTGATTTGACTTTTTTCTTTAATTTACATTAAATATAAATAAAACATTTAAGTATATAGCAAATATCATATATGAGCAAACAACCCATATAAAACTAGCCCTCTCTGAATTGCTATTCCCTGAACTTATTTATAACTTAACATCCATAAACTACAATGGGTACTTTATTATTGGTATTGGTATCTGGTAGGAGAGACTAAGACCTGGAGGTCCTATGTACCCCAGTGTCATGAAACTGATGAAAAAAAAAAATTATTAACTAGACTGCCAAGTGGTCCTTGTTGCCAACCTCAGGGCAACTACTTTGAAATTGCCGCTGCTTACTAACCAAGGTGGGTGTGTAAAGATTCAATTCTAGGGACCGGAGAGAAATAAATACTAACTGGTCCAGGTGGGAATCGATCTCACATCGTTCCGAAAATCAGGCACTCTGAGACGCCCTAACTCGCAGTACTGTCATAGGCTACTGTTTTCCAGTAGCCTATGACAGTACTGTATCTTTGTCCAGATTCAGTTGCTGTATCTTTGTTGATTCTGTCTATGCATTTAGTTTTACACTGGAATTTTACAATTTATATTCAATGTTTGAAATTTAAATATAAATGTACATATTTAGTACATAATACGTCTTACCTTTAAGCACTTATAAATCTATAACATAAAAAAAATCTTTTGATGCCCGGGCGCTAAGATATCGATAACTCATTAATTACAACAACATCGCCGCGACTCAATATCATTTTAAGTAATTTTAAAATATATAACATTAAACTAAATTAAAATAAGTACATATATTTTTCCCTTGGTCAACTTCATTTCATTGGAATCGAAACATGATTGCTTAAGCTGTAAGATATTTATTTAGTGGTTGTACTTTGTTAGAAAAATCCAAAATCATGAATAATTACCACAATGATGATGTGTCAAGTTGTAAAAAATATTCTTTCATTGGTCCAGTTGACTTAGCTTGATCAACAATTTGGCCTAAATTCCTAAAATTTACATACAATATTCCAAATCAATGTAGCGCTAATTACAACAATTCCAGTTATAATTTCTGAATGTATAATCTATAAAATATTAAGATTGGGCGTTTTCATTAAAAAATCATTTAGATAAATCCCAAAAAAATATTATTCAGTAAATTACAGAAAAAAGAAATCCTTTCTACGTACAATTCTTTTCCTTATTGTACCTGATTTGGGAAAAACATTGTAGAAGGCCTGAATTTAAAAGGTACTCTTCTGGATTAGGAATGAAGGAAGCGAACGCCGGTGTCGAGATTTCTCATCTGAATTAATGAAGCCGAATGTTGTCTTCATCCTGATTTAAAGAGCCGAATAAAATCTGAACTATTCCACCAAGAATCCCACCAACTACTCTAATCGCTCCACCAAGGTGTTAAATTAGATTAATTTATATAATCTAAAATAAAATTATCAAACTAAATGTTAATGTTTCTAATTCTTATTTTACGTTATGTGATTTTCTAAATAAAAATATCAGAGTACAAATTTAAATATTCCTCTGAGAAAGATTCTATCAAAATTCAGCATTTCTACATTAAAAAAAGCTTTATTTTTGAGAATTGAATAGGTTTATAAATTCATCTGTAAAATGGAGCTCATCTGTCAAAACCTCTTACTTCCAATACTGATACATTATTAAAGAGCTGTTTATATCCATATTAAAACCTGTAAAGCAAGGTAAGTTGGAATACCTGATATCTTCCAGAGATAAGTTCAATATTAGAAAAAGATATGAATCTGCGATGCGAAGCTGATACTGCTCATCATGTATAAGAAATGAAAATAAAAACTCTAAAATATAAGTATCCACCCATTTTTCATACAAGAATTTTTTTCACCGGCCTTGGAGTATTTTCTATGCGAATTGAGCACAGTGGTATTATAAATATTCAATTGATCAAAAACATCCTAATTGTATTTTTTTTTATTTGTTGATTTTGTAAGGATAAAATAATTTTAGTATAGCTTAAGTATAACTAATAAGTTTTAAGATGGCTCATTGGGAAGATGACAAACTCACACGATGGGTAAGTCCCGGGACCTTGGCCTTTTAAAGCCCTGAGTTGAATGAGACTGGCTCAAGGAGAACTATGTGTAATCTAGTTACCCAATTTTTTCTTGTATCGCTCACTCTATGAACTGGTTTAGTCTCTCATGCAGTTTTTCCCCATTCCTTATGAAATTTAACATGGTCCTTTTAGGGATATACTTTTTATTTGTTCCCTTAATAGGAGTGAACTTTCTAAAAAATGTATTTCTTTCTCCAGTTTAAAATAGCTGATTTTCTTTCTTTTAATATTTACGACATATTATTATTAAATATACCTGTTTCTGGGCGATTCGACAATTTTTTAAAATATGGTAGGATAGAGACACCAATAGATGACAGCTTTATGCTAATTTATTTTCTTACGCGGCCCTGGTACTAGATAACTAATCAGTTTCTTTTCCTCGAAAGCTTAAATCATTAATGAACTGCTTAGAATGAAAAAATCGAAAGTCAAAGCTTACTTAGTTGTGCCAAAATCAATTAATGGAAACAAAAAGCTAATACTTTACATACTCAGTGACAGGATAGATTGGACCAAGTTGTTCAATACCTAAATAGTTGTTCCATTTATTTTAATTTTCAGGCAAAAACATTTGATTTCATTTATTTCCACATTGTTTCTTTTATTTCTAAAAATAACTGGAAACTGCAATAAGTGACCTGGAGACGGTAATAAAAACTAAACATAAATTCACAACCTGAAATTCTTTATTTTGTGTAATACAACTTGAGTAATAAAATATTTAATGACATAATGTAGTATAAAATAATAAAATCACCACGTATGCCAATGACACATGTTTGCTCACTGTTAATAATAACTCTTTAATTTCATCCCAAACTTTCCAATCCCATATCACAACCCTCCACGGATTATGTCGAAATTGGAGGATCAAAATAAATCCTGTCAAATCACCTTTACAATGCGTCGTAAACCTATCGACTGCCCTACAATCCAACAACCACCCCTTTAATTAGGTTGCTCTTACTCCTTTCAAACAGATACGCTACCGAATGGAATGGATAATGGAATACCGAATGGATAATGGAAAGGTGTAAAATAATTAAAGTAAAAAAAATATAAAACTTTCCTAGCTCCTATAGAATAAATGGTAAAATTTTGAAATATGATCGTTATTTATTAAATCAAGAAGAAACCTGAGAACTTATTTTGATATGGAATTCTCAGCTTCATAATTGTTTTACCACACAGCTGTAGTAATCCGAGGTTATACTCCTTTATATTCTTCCTATAATTATGAGTATCTATAACACCACGATAGAGCTTCTTATGAGGTTCTTTTTGAACCTTTATTTCGCTTATTTCTCTTTCCATATTCCTAAAAGGTCCACTACCTTTGGCTGCTGGAAGGTTTTTTATTCAAAGAGGTTATTCAAGGAAAGTACGCCAGTTTTTTTTTTGCTGGCTAACACAATTTTTACTGTCAAAAATTAATAAATTCCGTTATTTGTTGCCTTTATGCCTTTGTTTTCCATGAGTCTTAGTATATAATTACGAATCTCATTTACTCCACGTTCCGCTTCGCCTTCCTACCATGTAGCATGTTACGTCTTTTGATGTATTGATCGTTTCAATTCGAAATTCGTTATGTTCAAAACAAATTCAGGTCTAACCATATC
The DNA here is from genome assembly GCF_000696795.3 of Halyomorpha halys. Classification (NCBI taxonomy): domain Eukaryota; kingdom Metazoa; phylum Arthropoda; class Insecta; order Hemiptera; family Pentatomidae; genus Halyomorpha; species Halyomorpha halys. The sequence goes on along the minus strand of NW_027106205.1, from coordinate 6,371 downwards.
ACTGTTTACGAAAAAAATGCTTAAAAAAATATCCGAAAAGAAAAATATGTTACTATGCAAGAAAGCGATTCAAAGTAGCCTCTTGTTGTTGAAGAAAGATGAAGTACAGTTTAATACCAGGAAATCGGCCATCTGGTGAAAAATTAGTAAAAATGAAGATGTGTCGTTCTCTGATGAACGAAACTATACTATCTCTGCATTATCCAAGCGAAAAATTTAGAAGCCTTTTTTTATTTGTGCGATAATTAAAGTGAAGCAGCGAAACTTAGTTTTATTTATTGACTTTACTATTCAATTATTAACAATAAATCCATTTTCTCAGTTCAGTCGATTGGTTGCTGCTTTCTATTTAAAAGCGTCCATATAAAAAGTAAATTTTCAGAATATTCTAATTATTAATTATTAGTAGATAATATGCTGACTATAATTACAAATAAATAACTATTTTTTAAAAATTATTAATATCTACTTTCATTTCAATTAAAATATACAGGGTGGTGTTCTGCACGGTTCCGTTTTTAGCCCAACTATTTTTAATCTTTACATTCACCATTTAACAATAGTTAAAAATAAAACCAATTTCAACCTTCTTGTGTATATGTAGGATCTTAATGAGATTTAAACCACTAAATGGTCATTACAGAGGATAGATCGGAATTTACCCATCGCAAAATAACTTTGTGAATAAAATCAATGTTGAGCTTATTTAATTTTGTCTGGAACATGTTTTCCTCACCACAGATAAACAAGCAGTTTTTAATTTACTTTCACTTTTACTTATATGCAGATGATACGGGTGGCGTCCAAAAAAGATATGTAAAAACAACAGAAACATGTTTAATAGTTAATAATTAACAAGTTTTGTAATATAATTTAAAATAATTATATAATTATGAAATTATTAGTTTATAATCTTCTGTACCTTTCCTGACCACCACCCAGATCTTTTTCCAACAATTAATTTCAACGGTAACTAATTTGTTTCTAGATTTCTTAGGAGAATGTCTCCCAAGTTATTCAATATTAATAATAAAAATTTTTAAATTTGAATTTCTGGTTACAGGGTAAACTGTTTTTAAACAATTCTTATCTTACAAAAATTAAAATTTAAGGCTTAAGAATAGTTTATTGTAAATTATTGTTATTGTTTTTAACGGTATTAGGTTCACTATAATTTATTTATTATAGGTTTCATTTATGAATAATAAATACAGTTAATTAATACGGAGTTATATTAATACTCATAATACTATTTTGTGAATTTAGAATTTAAGAAAGATACTAAATACTTATATAGAAAATACTTAAATACTACAAAAATTAACATAAAAAAATATAAAGGAAATAATATCGCGACTAATATGTTAATATATGATATAAAAACTACTCTTTTTTTGTAAAGCATATGAGATGTTATTACAATGTATTCTGTGGCCAAGGTTCAAAATGACAAGGATTTTACAACTGTTCAACAGACTTGCTAATCAGAATGCATACATTACCTAGTCACTTCTTAACTAACATCTGAGCCATACTTTGAAAAATTGAGTTTAAGATGTTTTCTAAAAGATTCGTAACTACTCCTAAATATTATTTTGAGCTAAAACTATGAGAAAATATAGGAATTATTTATCGGAAAGAATGAATATCGATTAGTAACAGGATTCCTTCAGGAAGCCACAGGAAGTCACTGTCATATGTAGCGTATAAGAAAGACCAACCGTAGTGAATGGATATTCTTTATTATAAGTTTATAATATAGTTATGAACGCTTGTCCAAGATAGACACTACTGAATAGTAAATTTAAAAATTTAATAAAACATATTTTTTCCAATCTTCCATCAGGGTTAGATGCTATTCTTTCATTATTATGTCAACTATAAGTGATCCATAAAATATTATTGATTTTTTATGCTTTTGGGGTGCGAATACTAACTTCTTACTCCGTCACTAATCCGTTTTCCCTGGATTCACTGAGATATTCAGGTTGCCCACCCTTTGAACGATCTTTTTTTAAATTTATTTATTGACATTTACAACTGTATATAAAATACAACAAGCAAATTTGAAGTAAGATCATCATGATATGATACAGCATGTAGAGAAACTACTCATTGGTAGAACTCTAAAAACATTTTACAATATAAGGTCACGAGGCCATCTTCTTTTCAGGCGCCTCGGAGGATTACCAGGAATGGAAGAGGAAGCAAGGTTAGAAACAAGTGGGTTTGGGTGGTTAGGGAGTTTATAATGAAAGGAATAATATCGGGTCCGGGCTAGATAGATTAAATAAGGAACATTTAGGTCTTTATGGATGGTTTTATTTGTAACAAAGTGCGGAGCATTGAGGATTTTACGAAGGGATTTGTATTGTAAGGATTGGATACGAGAGGAATTCGAAGGTTTAGTGGAGCCGCAAAGCTCAACTCCATATGTACAGATGGGCCTTATTATTCTCATGTAGATCAGTCTTTTGTAATGAGTTGGAAGTTTAGACCGTTGGTCTAGTAAGTTTGAACATGTTTTATCGGTCTGCTGTAAAGACAGTTTGGGGTTCACTCAGCTATTGATGGCTACTTAGTCAGTTTTAGTAATGAGTTTTACACTTGATATAGGATCCAACTACATAATCAATATGTACGGGGAATAAGACTGGTTAGAGTACTGCTCCGTATGACGCTCAACACCTCAGTGGTATGTTCAAAGAATTGTCATTTCGAACCCTCACAGAGATAGTCCTATAGTGGAGAAATCAGGCAGTAATGCTCTAGAGCTGCTCCTGGCATTCGAGGTCTATAAGCTTATGGTATCAAATACAGGTTCGAATGCCTTGGAGCCGTAAATGGATATTATAGCTTTTGTCATTCCCGGTTGAAAGTGGTGTGCATCTCGGTGCGCCACTTCATGTTCTGTGCTCAGATGGACTTAATAATTGGTCTGATCCTAAAGAATAACAGAGTGCAGAATAGCAGAAGTACCACAGGTAATTCAGGACCATTTTCTTAAAAACGATCGGGAGGTGTGGCAACATACTGATGTGCTAATAGTGTTAATAATAATTTGCCTCGTTTCCAGTCTTATTCGGCCTGAGGAGAGGAAACGGGAGAACATGTTTCCATTTGCGAAAACAATGCGTTTTCGAAAGTTTTTTTTTTATCATGAATTGCTCCTAGGTAGACTGCTAATGATATACTACTAATGATATAAAAAAATCTTCTAAAAATTAATTTATTAAAATGCAACCATCATAGTACACGATTGGATATTTGAGGCTATATTCAACAAGCGACCAAAAACAAAAACCAGGATCTTCACTTGGCAATTTATCTGCAAAGTTATATCTAATGACACGCATATATTTTTATTTGTAATTATTGGAGAACTTTGTCGGAGGGTGCGGTCAGCAAAGGACAACATAAATAAACAAAATGATATATAATTATTTTTTGCCGAAGGTTTCGACCTGAGTTTCAGGTCTTCATCAGGAGTTATGGCGTAGAAGGTAGGCCTAAAACTAAAAACTCAGTTTTAGAACCTCCCGACAAACTTCTCCAATCATTAATTTACGGTCAGCTATCTACACCTCATTTTTATTTGTAATAATATATAATTACGACTTCATTTTGTTTGTCATTTTAATAATTTCCTTTCCCAACCATAATGTTTGAAACAAGGAGACGAAGCATAAGGACGTCCAAGACGCCTCGTATAGAGCAGGATCTTAGAGATCTATTATAATGAATGCTAAAGAGTTAACGAAGTCGAACGAGTCAAGAGTAGAAAATGTAGTGATATGTATAATAAAGAACAATTAGAACTTACTTATCGGAGCGCCTACCATTAACTTACAGTAACCATGTTGTTTACTCCAGGTTACCTCATCAGTTCGAAAGTGATTGTTTCATTCATAAAATGCCTTGTACATCATGATTATCTGCGGCTATTATCACTAGCTGTCAATGTATTGATTCCATGTAAAGCATACGATGGATAATGAGCATAATCCTTCCGACGTAACCACTCATGACTAATCAAAAAGTTATTAATGATACTGTTTATCTTTAAATGTTAGTCCTTTAGTGGGTTCTTCTTCATATGGTTCAGAAATAATGGCTTCGTTGTATGCTCTATGCTTCATAAGTGCGGGTTAGAAATTTGAGAGACATAAGATGTAAATAGTGTTGAGTAATTGTTTACATACTTAATATAAAATTGTTATGTTAAAATACATTAATATCGTATCATAATGATTTATCACTGCTTCGATAGTACAATGTCGCAACATACTTACAAAATTCTTCCCGAGGTAATTTTTTACTCTACTATCCTTTAGCCAAAATTAGGTAATATGTTTCGGGGGTATGAGACACCCTTACTCATTAATAGGTTTGTCACAATCTTTAAGCAAACGACATTTCAGATTATTTACTGTGATTCTTTAGTAGTAACTTAATCTCAAAATGGAAAAATTAAACATATCCCTAATTTTCTTTGGGCTCGATTTTGAGTGAGCTCCACAAACACTTTGAAGTTTGATATCTCAAGTTACTCAGTAATATCTGGTGAGTCTTTTAAAAGATGAATATCACATAGGGGGTTACAATTATACAATTAATAGTATAAACATGAAAATGATATAAGGGGTTACGATTGGCTGTTCCAACATTATATCAAATCGTACAATGAATAATGATGCATATCCTTCATAATATGTATTATCAAATTTCAAACAGGAACATTAAGAAAAAGAACAATAAGTTGTCCAAATCTAACCTATCTACACACTGCTAGGTTCTGAACTGGTAGGTATTATTCGAGATACTACGGGTATTTCATATTTAGTAGGAAATTTATATCGAATTTTCTTCATATTTTTATTTTAACGAACTTCACCCCAGAATAATTTTTTTTATGCAGTGATATCCATGGAGATCTCGTTAACATTAATCTATCATGTTACTTCAATTGAGCAGTTAAAAAATAAGCAAGGCTAAATATGAATAGATACGCAAATGTAAACGACAATTTAGTTTTATTTCTAGGGGGCGGGCAGGTGGGGAGGGGGTGAAGTGATAAACATTTTCTGTTTATTTTTAAGTTTGTTCCCCATCTCACATCCATCTAATTTCAATCTCACATTTAACTACTGCAGTAAATCAAAGACCTTTTGTATCTTTGCAGGAAGTCTTGCCTTTTTTTAATAGTTATATTAATTGGTTAGTTGTTTCTATTTTCCTTGTTAATAAATAAAATATATGACTGAGGTAGTGTTTTGAAATATTTCCTGAGCTCGGAAATTTGATATTCTTTTACTTGCAATCGTTAAGTTATTTCTTCCTAACGAGCAACCTTGCCTTACGGACTACCTATTATAGCGGTGAAGATTAATTTATGAAGCATATAATGTGTGATGTATGGTTTGAATTTTCTTTTTTTTTTTTCCATTTTTAAACTAAGGAAACCTTCTTAAACTATTTTTTTTCTCACAAAACTATTTTATCCTTACTCGGAGTTACATTTCTGTTAAACAGGGAAAAAGTACTTACATTTGATGATTGTAAAAAAATATAAGTTTTTTTTTTTTTTTTTTATCAAAATCTTATGAATATTTCAACATTTATTAAATCTGCGGCTACACTTCATATAGTTTCAAAATTGCTATGGTTTTTTAATTTCATGAACTTATCGAAGGGAGTTGTGAAAGAAGGAAAAATAGATCACTTGATGGATTCATTATTCCTAATGAAAGCCTCTTAAATAAGATAGGATCACGGGTTGAATATTTGTAAAAAGGTGGTACCAAGATCGATGTTTAACAAATTTATTGCTAAGATGCGATACCTCATAGATACTGAAAAAGTTGATTTCATGTTTTTGCGTCAATAATGATATGCTTCACCATTGACTAATGAAATTTGTTGGTCATAACCGTGTGTGTGAAAAATGAAATTTCTTAGTCAATGGTGAAGCATATCATTATTGACGCAAAAACATGAAATCAACTTTTTCAGTATCTATGAGGTATCGCATCTTAGCAATAAATTTGTTAAACATCGATCTTGGTACCACCTTTTTACAAATATTCAACCCGTGATCCTATCTTATTTAAGAGGCTTTCATTAGGAATAATGAATCCATCAAGTGATCTATTTTTCCTTCTTTCACAACTCCCTTCGATAAGTTCATGAAATTAAAAAACCATAGCAATTTTGAAACTATATGAAGTGTAGCCGCAGATTTAATAAATGTTGAAATATTCATAAGATTTTGATAAAAAAAAAAAAAAAAAAACTTATATTTTTTTACAATCATCAAATGTAAGTACTTTTTCCCTGTTTAACAGAAATGTAACTCCGAGTAAGGATAAAAT
>NW_027106204.1:3520-4094 GCF_000696795.3 Halyomorpha halys | reverse complement strand
ATATTAGTAACCATGGGGTATTCCCAGTTGTATTCATGTCGTAAAATTGTATTATAAGGATAAAATTAAATATTAAAATATTTATTTCAATAGCTTAACCTATTTAAAACGAATAATCGATTCATGCAAACGCAAATTATCTTTATAGGGGATGATTTAAGGAGGACTTGATCATAATTTTTTAAACTTTTTTAAATATTTTTTAAACTTTGCCTCTATAAACATACTGACTGCCTTACAGTTTTATTTAATGATGTTACTCTTACCCCTGTCGAACAGATCCGCTATCTTCGACTACATTTGGACAAGCGATTAACCTGGAATCCTCACACTGAGGAAGACAGGAAACTGCACGTCGATTTCGACTATTACAGCACTTACTAGACAAACGGTCTAAACTTCCAACACATTAATGGTTCAATCAATTGTCTTAAATATTGTGAACTATTATAACTATGTTGTACTAAGGCATTTTTGGGGGGGGGCGGGGTTGGGGGGATTTTTTTTCTTTAAGTGACACATAAAACAGGAAATATTCCTGTTCTAAACTAAATTTTTTTTTCGTTAGATGTGC
>NW_027106204.1:0-1180 GCF_000696795.3 Halyomorpha halys | reverse complement strand
CTTAAATATTTCCTGCAGCAAATTGCACCCCCTTAACAGTTGCAACGATTGTACTCCGTTTTATATTTTCAAATCCACAATACAAAGATAAAAACTTTTTTTTCAAAATGTGACCAACTGAAATAATGTAATTAGAAGATGGTGTTGGTTTTTTAAAAAAGAAAGAAAGATCCTTGCATTTTATTATTCAGCTGATTAAAACTTATTTGTGAAATTGTTTTTTTCCAAATCTGATGATGTAAAATGAAAATTTTAAATTTCCGCAAAATTACCATTACTGAAAAGTTAGCTAAAATTACTAATATATTTTCTTTTTATGTTTGTGTAGTTTATCATATTAATAAAAATAATGTGAACTGCTACAACCCATGAGGGGTCAGGTATTCATTATTTTGTTAGGAAGTATTGTTTTTAAAACAAAGGTTATGCAAGGGGTGATTTTTTCTTAATTAGGCATACCAACTTTATGAGACGTTGGGTAGTAGACCCCAGGAAGACTTCAGAACCCACAGGATTGACTCATGACTACAGAAACGGAATACAAATTAGGTGTCACAACCGGATTCGAACCCAGGTCCAGTAGCGCAACGCCTTACTTCTATACACCCACCCTTGTTATTTAAATATTTTATTATTAAATATACAAAATTGAAGGAGAAATTCTAGTATAAATAATTATTGCCACATTATGAAATAATTAGGTTTTAGAAGTGCTAAAACTACAACTGATGTTCAAATTAGTTACGGAGAAAATGACACGTGCAGAAATGTTTAAAAACAAAATTAAATTTTAAAAACTTCGTCCGTTTAAACATTTGAATGTCAACTATGCATATTTCATCTTTTATTTATCATTCCCTCCTCTCCCCTACTTTTTATTTGTATTTTTATGTTAGCAGGCCCATTGGACCTTACGTTGTTATTTGAACATCCTATTACTTTTTTTAACAGTTCATAATGGAGGATAGAGCCTTTTGCTAATGGCACCTATAATTATGTACAATGCTTTAAATATTGAACAATTATAAATAATTAGAATTAATTCTAAAGAAAAGACCAACAAATAAAAATGGAAAATATTATGTGACTAAAGAATAAAAGATAAAGTGACAAACAAAACATATAATATTTATAGAATTAATTAAATAAATCATTGACTCAGAGAGAGAAAAACTTTATT
>NW_027106203.1:13099-13416 GCF_000696795.3 Halyomorpha halys | reverse complement strand
TAAATCATAATATCGTGGATTATTTCCTCCCCCCCAATACCTATTTATTTAAAATTTAAAATCATTAACATTTAATTTTCCTCTATAAGATTATCAACAATTTATACACCACCATATAACAAACATATAATATATAAATATTAATATAATTTTTACTATATTTTTCATAAATTGATTTTGCTGAAAATCTCTGCATAGTGTTGGTTCAAATTTCTAACGTCTGTTTTAAAATTCACTGTATAATTAGTTTTTTCTGATATGTAAATTGACTGAAGTATTTTTCTTTTGAATGTATAATTTTCTTAATGTAAAATTAT
>NW_027106203.1:8584-12069 GCF_000696795.3 Halyomorpha halys | reverse complement strand
AAAAAAAAAAAAAAAAAACTTACCTATTATAGTGTATCATTTAATTTTATCTTTTTCTTCACTTTTTCTACCTATCTTTTGTTTATTTCACCTCTATCTTCATCAAGTTCACCTACCTAATAGTACAAGAGCCGAGAAGAAAAAAAGGCAATTATCTCACCCCAATTTTTGATTACTTTAATGAAAACTAGGTATAATTACTAGTCAAAATTGATGAGTCTGTCAAGTATAGGCAGGGGAAATAAAAAATGGCGGCTGTTTCAAAACCTTACAAAAATATTAATTTTTCATTCGGAGCTCTATATCTTAAAAACTACCAACAGTACTAGAAAATTTAAGAGAACATAATTTCAAGTACAGTAAATGTGCTAAAATATGAGCCCTATTTATAATCAATAGTTCTTTATATAGATATAGCTTTTTAAAAAGCAAAATTTCTTAAAAATCTACTGAAAGATTAGTAGTTAGTCAATTTATATTGAGAAATCTATATCTCTATATATCATCTACAGATGTCTATTAGCACTCAAATTAAAGCTAGAATAATGGACTATAAAGATGTTTATGACCTTTACCTTCGTAGGAATAGTAGTTTTCATGATATATGCCAAAATAAATTGATTTACAGTTGTTCGGACAATAAGTTTGATTTATGAAAAACTTCATTTCAGAAAGCATTGGACGTACAAATGTCTGCCAGCGCTCAAATTAAAGCTAGTTAAATTTACTACAAAATAGCTAATTATGTTTAAGTTTGTAGGAGTAGTAGTTTTATGACAAAATTGACAAAATATTAATTTCTAGTAGTCCTATAATATATCTGAGTAATATATCTCCAGATCCATAAGACGCCCAAATGTCTGGCAACACTCAAAATAAAGGAAATATAACTTACTATAAAGTAGTTTTTATGATATTCATACATGAATATAAATTTGGCAAATTAAAATTTGTCCGATCACCTATAAATCAATTCATTTTAGCAAATTTCATGTAAACTATTACTTCTACGAAGATAAACATCATAAACTACTTTATAGCTCATTAAACTAGTTTTAATTTGAGTGCTAATAGATATTTGTACATCAAATGGTTTTTGAGATATAATTTTTCAAAATAAATTCTGATCTTTCAGTACGTTCCATACAACATTTCTTGAAATGTTGCTTTTTAATAAGCTATATCTCGAAAACTATTTAACATAAATAACTCTTTTAGGGCTCATATTTTAGCAAATTTGCTTATCTTTAAATAACTTTCTCTTAGCTTTTCTTGTGCAGTTCCTACTTCTTAAGATATAGAGCTCCGAATGAAAAGTTTTTTTTTATCGCATTAAAACAGCCGCCATTTTTTATTCCTCCTACCTATACTTGGCAGACTCATCAGTTTTGACTAGTATAGGTATATACATACATAGTTTTCATTAAAGTAATCAAAAATCGGGGTGAGATAACTGACTTTTTTCTCCTCTTGGGCTCTTGTACTACAACCTTTGCTTCTCTCAATCTGTACATTTTCACCAAAGCAATTATCATCTTTTCCTTTCTATAGCCCACATTATAATAGCAATAGCAATCACCTTATACTTATATTTAATTAACATGTATAATATTGTAATAATATCTATCATTATTATTATTATTTTTTTATCCGGAGCTCTGTAGGTTAGTTTTATTTGTATAAATCAATAAACAACCAGTATCTTTTTAATTTTCATTTATTTTCTCATTAATTTTCCTTTTATAGTTCAATATATTTATCATTTTCGTGTTGCATTCTATCTTTTATATTTTCTTCATGCTTCTACATTATTTTTATATTGAATATTGTTTTAATTTTTTATGTTTACTTTTATCAACCATATTATCTTACATGTTCACATTTTCCTTTTTTCTCTCTCTCTCTTTCGCCTATTACTTTATTTTGTATTGTCTCATCTATTTACAGGGATATTTAAATTTTCTATTTCTTTTTCTCCTTTATCAACGCAATATTAAAAGCTCCAAATTAACTATCCATAGAACCTAGCTTAATATGGGCATAGTGTAAGGGCGTCTCTAGGACAACCATGTTGTGGCCCCAACAGCCGTTTTTATTGATTATAGTATGCAGATTGGTGCATGATACATTGTTTGCTGCAGTGCATTTTAATTTTTATATATTTTAAGTTTTAAATGGTAAGAAAATAAAAAAAAAAATTCGCAATAAAAAAGAAAATCTGGTGCTGTGTTTACTTATTAAAATCTTACAACTTTGTGGGTTTGGGAGGTTAGGTATATAATGCGATAGTACAAGAGCCCAAGAGGGAAAAAAACCCAGTTATCTCACCCCAATTTTTGATTACTTTAATGAAAACTATGTATAATTAATAGTCAAAACTGATGAGTCTGCCAAGTATAGATAGGGGGAATAAAAAATGGCTATTTCAAAGCGATAAAAAAAACTAATTTTCATTCGGCGCTCTATATCTTAAAAAGTAGGAGTAACACATGAAAACCTAAGAGAACGTTATTTAAAGAAGAGTAAATTTTCTAAAATATGAGCCCTAAGTTATTTACGTTAAATAGTTTTCGAAATATAGCTTTTTAAAAACAACATTTCATAAAAATACGCGACGTACTAAAAGATTAGTAGTTAGTGAATTTATTTTAAAATATTCATATCTCAAAAATCAATGTTTTTCTTCGTAGGAGTAATAGTTTACATGAATTTTCATTTGCTAAATTTATATTCATATGTAAATATCTTAAAAACTACTATCCCTACGAAGATAAGTGTCATAAACTACTTTATAGTAAGTTAAATTTCCTTTATTTTGAGTGTTGGCAGACATATGTGCGTCTTATGGATCTAGAGATATATTTCTTCAAAAATCCAACATTTTATACGAACTAGAAATTAACGTTTTGTGAGTTTATTTTGCCAAATATCATAAAAACTACTACTCCTACAAAGATAGACATAATTAACTATATTGTAGTAAATTTAACTAGCTTTAATTTGAGCGCTGGCAGACATTAGTACGTCCGATGGTTTCTGAAATAAAGTTTTTCATAAATCAAACTTATTGTCCGAACAACTATAACTCAATTTATTTTAGTATATATCATGAAACGATATGACGATCATGATACGACTCCTACGAAGGTAAAGGTCATAAACTAATTTATAGTCCATTAAACTAGCTTTAATTTGAGTGCTAATTGACATCTGTACGTCACATAGTTCCTGAGTTATAGATTTCTCAAAATAAATTAACTAACTACTAATCTTTCAGATTTTAAAGAAATTTTGCTGAAAAATCTATATCTTGAGAACTTTTGGACGTATATAGGGCTCTTTTAGGGCTAATATTTCAGCAAATTTACTCTGCTTTAAATAATGTTCTCTTAGATTTTCTAGTGTTGTTGGTAGTTTTTAAATAGAGCTCCGAATGAAAAATTAATATTTTTTAAAGGTTTTGAAACAGCCACCATTTTTTATTC
>NW_027106203.1:4391-5073 GCF_000696795.3 Halyomorpha halys | reverse complement strand
AAAAATAATTTAATTTACTTCTCCTTTGATAATGTTGTTTCAAATCAGATGATTTCTCTTATCCTTTGTAAAGAATTTCTTGACTATTTAAATGAGTGCTTATAATCTTCAGAGAGATTTATAGTTTTCGAATAAATTAATTTTTATATAATGAAAATTTTTGTTTGAGATAGATTTTTTTTTTGTATTTATGAAAGAATATCCATTTTGTTTCAACAATTTTCTTATTATTTTAACACTCCAACGTTTCAGCCATTTTCAAAGATCTATCAATAAAAAATTTTTAAGTACTGAATAGATTGTATCTAAACATTTTTTATAAATCAATTTTAAAAAGCATCATGAAAAATTATATGTCCTACCTTATTACACTATCAGAGCCAAAGTATTAATATTCATTAATATGGCGAGTTTGAACGAAATCATTTGAACTGTTTTTGAGAAAATTGAAAAATCGATTCTATATTGAGGCAGTTTTGTAAAAGTTGTTGCCATGTCCCAGACATACCCCCCTCTACCCACCTTAAAATTATAATTTCATTTGTATGTTCAAAGACATACTGACCATTTTGAAAAGACTAGATTTTTTTGGATTGAGAAGACTTTAAAACGTGTACTTCGTCAAAAAATAGAAATTTAGAATAACTATTTTTTGTGTTATTTTCAAAAACTATCGCAATGT
>NW_027106203.1:0-1568 GCF_000696795.3 Halyomorpha halys | reverse complement strand
AAATATATTGAGATATTATTTATATATATATATATACACTGGTTAAACTATATAGATGTTAAACTTATTGCTAAAATTACATGCATATCTCTTTATAACTATTCTCCGAAAACTGTCGAACTGGGACTGCTTTGGGTGCCTAGTCCAATTTTGTCTGTATTTTCGCTATCATCGGCCCTACTAAAGTTTTATTTATTTTTTTGATGTTTTTTATTTTTTATGAGCTCATTAAGGTTATTGATGATCTTTAGTTTAACATGCTAAAGTGTGTTAAATGGAGAAATGTTTTCTTCTTTAAGCATGTTAAAACGATGTGAAAACGATATAACATTTAGCATTGTTGAGAGTCTGTTAATAGGTCTTCTAAATAGAGAATGACTTTTGATTTTGGACTGTAAGGATTGGATATGAGAGGAATTTTATGATTTACTAGAGCCCCATAGCTCAATTCTGTATGTCCAGATAGTACAAGAGCCCAAGAAGAGAAAAAAGGCAGTTATTTCACCCCAATTTTTTATTACTTTAATGAAAACTATGTATAATTACTAAGTCACAACTGTGCCTGCAAAACTCAAAGTATACGTAGGAGGAATAAAAAATGGTGGCTGTTTGAAAACGTTAAAAAAAATTAATTTTTCATTTGGAGCTCTATATCTTTAAAACTACCAACAGTACTAGAAAACCTAAGAGAACATCATTTCAAGAAGAGTAAATTTGCTAAAATATGAGCCCTATTTATGTTCAATAGTTCTCGAGACATACCTATTTAAAAAGCAACATGTTCCTAAAAAATACACTTAAAAATCAGTAGTCAGTGAATTTATATCTCAGGGATCGTGAGACGTACAGAAGTCTATTAGGACTCAAATTAAAGCTAGTTTAATGTAATATAAAGTAGTTTATTACTCTTATATCTGCAGGAGTAGTTGTTTCTCATGTTATTTGCTTAAGTAAATTGATTTATAGTTGCTCAGATAAAATTTCATGTTAATATTTTGCAGATATAGCTTTTGAAAAAGCAACGTTTCATAAAAAGTAATTAGTGGATTTATTTTAAGCTATCTAAATCTCAAAAATCATTCGACGTACAAATGTTTATAAGCACCCAAATTTAAGCTAGTTTAATGTACTATAAAGTACTAGTTGTTTCTCATGATATTTGCTAAAATAAATTGATTAGCAGTTGTTCGTAGAAAATGTTATGTGCAAAATTTATATTCATATGCGAATATCATAAAAACTACTACCCCTACGAAGATAGTGTAGTAAATTACTTTATAGTACGTTAAATTACCTTTATATTGAGTGTTGGCAGACATATGTGCATCTTAAGGTTCCTGAGATTTTTTTTTTTTTAATTCAAAACTTTATCCGAACTAGAAATTAATGATTGGAGAAGATGGTCGGGGGTGCAGCCAGCAAAGAACAACATAAATAAACAGAAAAAAAATTTACTTATGCCGACTTTAATTATATCTTGAAGAAGTTTGTCGGGGGGTGCGGTCAGCAAAGAACAACATAAATAAACAAAACCATATTTATTTATTTTATGCCGACGTTTCGACCTG
>NW_027106202.1:3804-4417 GCF_000696795.3 Halyomorpha halys | reverse complement strand
TGGAGTAGGATGTTTCTAAATTCATTAGAAACAAATGAGTTTGGGTGGTTGGAGACTTTATCATAGAAGGATTGATATCTAGTTCTGGTCAAATCGGCAACATATGGAACGTTAAGGAACTTGTGGATGATTTTATTATTGTCAAAGTAAGGAGCATTAAGAATTTAACGAAGGATTGTGGATTGTAAGAAATAGATACGAGAGGAATTCGATGGTTTAGTGGAACCCTATATAGTCATCGTTACGGTCATTTAAATAAGTCTTTTATTAGTAATTAAAAGTTTTTCTTCCCACTCGTGACAACGTCGACGGCGAGTAAGCGCTAAAGTGCTCCCCTGCACACAGCAGATCCCATAACCTCCCTTAAAATGCCCTTCTGCAAAAAAAAGACATGTATGTGTTATGGTTTTGTTTGAAATAATAAAATTAATAAAAGGAGGAAAATAAAAATGAAAGTTCAGACCCTTTGTCTAGTAAGTGTTGTTGGAATTGAGGAGTAGTTTCCTGCAGTTAGTAGATTGTTCAGGTCTAGTCCTAGAGATAAGAGAAATATTATTAAAAGATCTGTCATACGTTCACGAAAAACGGATAAAAGTGATTCTATAGTGTTTAA
>NW_027106202.1:0-709 GCF_000696795.3 Halyomorpha halys | reverse complement strand
TTATCGCCTGGAGACATAAAGTGGGTTTTGTCCTAGTAATTAAAATAATACACAAAATCTATATTTAAAACCTGAAAAACTAAAAAAAAAAAAGAAGTAAAAATAATTAAGACGAGGGAGGTATGGTACTCTCCCTCCCCCCTATTTAACAAATCATACAAAATCATTTAATTGTACTACTCGTTGGTCAAATTATGTAACTGTAATTCACATGTATTCTGTAGTTCAGAATTAGTTAATAATGTTATAAAATTGTTGTTGATTATTTTATATTTACGTTAATTATGTAAATATAATAATTTCTGAATATACCAAGGGCTCCAGGTACTGGATTACTGAAAAAATAAATATAACACAAAAAGAAATATTTATATAAACCAATTTTGTTAATCAACATATCATTATTTATTTTTACTTTTATTAATTCCTGATAGATTGTCCATTTCTTTTTTTCGATCATTTTATTCATATTCGCTTCTTTTTTATTAATATCTAAATGTTTTTCAACTGAATACTGATATAATACACGATTACTAATCTCCGAAATTATATGATTTCGGAAATCTATATTAAGAGGTTTGGCCCGGTAACCTCTCAAGAAGAGGAACTGACACGATGAAGCCCTTTAACGTTGGGCGAAACGGTTTATAATAAATATTTTTTATCTTCCTTTTAATTTCTAATAATTTTACGATAAAAAGTATTGTAT
>NW_027106201.1:0-3920 GCF_000696795.3 Halyomorpha halys | reverse complement strand
AAAGAAAATAAATAAATAAAATGAGCGTTCATAAGACATAAAGAAAGAAAAGGATCATAAATTCAATTCAATTACAGTATATATATATATAGATATATTCAAATATCTATGCTATTATAATATTTAGGTATCTATTCCATATCCATCTATTCTTCTCATAGCCTCATGTATTAGTTTAAAAAATAGTGTATTCAATGAAAACAGTGACTAATTTAAAATAAAACTTCTTATAATGATTTATCCAAACTTTCTTTATTTTTTTCCAACGTTTTAGCCAATAACACTATCAAGGAGGCATTAATTTGATGTATTCAAATTTTTAATTTTATATCATGCCCATTAATAGATTATAAAAAATTCAGTTTTTAGTATTTGTAGGATAATCTCTTATTCATGAAACAATTTAATTCCATTCTCTTACTGTACTTCTGTTTCTGCAAAATATCCTCCTACATGTTCTCTTCTGGAAATTCCATGCAGTATGTTTTTTATTATTATTTTTTTTTTCAAAATTTGCACTTTTTCTCTTCTCTTTAATGAAAATTTGTAAGCTGTACCTCTTACATGTTCCATTTCTACAAATTCGTTTAATTCAGAATTGTACTTGAGTGCAACCTTCCACTTGAAAATTTACATATCTGTGGATAGGTGATAAGCAATTCATCTGTCAAATACAGACAAGCGACCCTCATTGTGAGATGTTCCGTGATTCGAAGGTAGATTCGTATGCTAATTCGTGAATACAAAAACTATATGACAAAGGAAACCAATTATACAGGTACCTGTACTCTTCAGAAAAGCCTTTTGTAATAAAGAGGATTTTTTGATTCAATTATTCAATTTCAATATTTTTTTCCATAGTTTTAGATATTTTGGATTAAAAATTTGTATATTTTAGTTTATACCAGAAGTTACTTCGATCTAACGGGAGTATTATGGTATTATTCATATACTCCACTATTTTATTACAAAAATATAAAGTATTTTTTTATAAACTATGTTGAAACCAGAAAAGTATCTTTATCTTTAAAGAGGATAAAAATACAGATATGGTAAAATATTGCTACTGAAATGCAGTACAAGAAATAAATATAGTTAGCAATCCACTATATACCGAACCCTTTAGATCCATAGGGCTTGGAAGACAAAAAAAATATGGCTGGTGTAAAACAAAATTTTACATTTACATATTAGTTTAAATAAGATCAATCGTATACAAATTACAAGTCCCACAACATTGTTTATTTTCTTAAAAGCCTAACGTTTTGGCCAGTGCGATCATCCTCAAAGACGATCTTAAAAACCAATTTACACTCACATAAATTATTTTTAAAAAAATTCTGTAGTATAATAAAATAGAATGTAATACAAAAAAGTTAAGACATTCGAAATCATCTTAATGAGAAGGATGAACCAATTACTACTAGTAATAGCTACCAATTTAGTAATCATCCGTTCTATTGTCTTCAGAAGTAATATTGTTGACCTGACAACTTGTAGTAATTATCACCACCCAAATTCACCTGTAGCCATCACCGCCCCCCTGAATCGCTACAGCACCCACCAGGGGGCGATGGGGCCCTCTGGTCTAGGCTATTCGTGTTGGATGTTAACGAAAACCTTCTCGTGCCTGTTCCATAAAGAAATCTAATAGTGTTAGTTCATAAATACAAGAATACAAACTACAAAATACAACCACTAATTCTTTTATAACGATTATTGGAGTAAAAAGTACAAACCAGCATTAAGTTCAAACTGCAAAACCTGTATTAATTTAAAACTTATATATTCATTTATATTGTGAATTCGAGAACTCCTTCTCGGGCCTTCCCAGCCTTTATAAAGTGGGTACTCTTATAATTGGGGGGAATATGGAGGTTGCGCGTGACCTTGAACAAATAACCTTCCTGCCCATAAACTTTATTCAAAGAACAGTAATATCTTAGAAACAGTGCAAAACCCCTGAACCATTCATAGGTTATAATGGGTAGTGGTCGCCGTTTCTGCTCTTATCCCAAACGTTAATGGACTGTTAGTTAATAGAAAAATATTTAAAAAAAAAGTTCATAAAGCAATAAAACGAAATGAGTCAGAAATTGCCATCATCTTAGTTTTCGTTCCCATTATTACTTAATATAATAACAGTAAAATGTTTAGTGAGTTAAGTAGGAAAATCTTCGATTTCTAAATATTTAATTTTTCAATTAATTTCCATAATTTTTTAAATAATTAGTTATTTCAAAACTTTGATGTGAAGCCCAAATTTTTATAATATAATATGAAAAATGTAACAGAAATAGTCAAATTACATTTTAACTATTAGCACATTCACAATCCACAGATAGAAGAACTGAAGAGAACAAAACAACTAACAAAATGGCGGTGGTTGTTAGTAAACAAAAAAGAAAATTTCCTTCACTGTGATTGTACATGTAAGAGATTTAACGAAAAACCGAACTTAAACGATACTAGTGGTGAACTAGGGTTCGAAATAAAAATAACAGTTCTTTCATTCGTTTTGAAAGAACTGTTATCAAACGTTTGTCGTTCTTATTCTTATCCGTAAAAATGGGTACAGATTTTAAATTCCTTTTTTTTTCTCATATTTATTGTTATTTATAATTATTAAAAAAAACATTATGAAATGTCTATAAGATTTAGTTAAACTTTGTAGTTATATAAACAGTATTTCCTTTTTTTTAATTAATATTTTTTAGCAATTTATCATTTCATTATTTTTATTTCTTTTTAATTTTGTATTTTACTTCAAGGCACTAGAGCCCATTTTTAATGCCTTGAAGTTATTAAATTAAATTTTTCTAAAGGGGCGTGTCCCAGAACAAATAAAGAAAATTATTATCATGTTTTATTATTAAAAAAATATATAATAAATCGTCTTTGGGAGCTATATAAGATGAGTATTTCTAGGGTTTGTCGGTTTTAAAAACCGTTTTTTTGGAGAATATTATGAAATTCGAAAACCGGTTTTTTAGTAGAAAATAAAGGTTTTCTATAAAACATCAGATTATTATATCAGGCTTTAACAACGATTAAGCCTACTTCGGTTGCAAGTGAGAGGGTATTTTCTATTTCAGAGAATTTTGTGAATAAACTAAGGACACGGCTAAATAGCAAATCGATATATATATTAAACGTATAAACTCATTATTTGAACTGTTTCATTAGTACTTCATAGTATTATTTTTCCGAAAGCTTAATTCTTTTACGTATTATTATAGTATTTCTCGACTAATAAAATTATGGTTTTATGAATAATAATTATGATATTTCTTAACCTGTGAAGTTTTACGTTACACTCAGTTTTTGATATATTTTTGTTTCCATGCCCCCAAATCGAATTACATTCTGTAATCCCCTAAAAGCAATCCTGTGAAATAAGTATCCCAATGCCTCTTACCCTTTTCCTAGAATCTCTTACGTCTGAAATATTTCGTCTTTTATTTATTTTGATATTTTTCTAGGCAGAGTTTTAAGTTTATCTGGATGGGATTTTACACTTAGAAATTCATCGCGAAAACCATGAATTTTTTATAAAAAATTATTTTTCTTTATATATGTACGTTACAGTTATTTTTTTTAAAATTAAAAAATATAATTGTACCTGTGGCTTATAAGAAATGAAGAGGGTAAACTATTAAAATCTAAAAAGAGTGATTCTGTAAAGAGAATAAATTGACGAAACACGGCCGCAAAATCACCTCCATGGTGTGAACATCCTTTTTTCTTCCTGTCACATCAAACCATGCGCCGCCTTTAGCAGCTAAAGGGTTAACATTAAAATTTATTTCAATTTTTTTTTTTTATTTACATTTAATGTTGGGAATAGCTGACAAAATTTTAAAAATTTATTTCTAGTTTTTTTTTTTAAAACTAAGGAATATATATATGTATGTATGTAT
>NW_027106200.1:3859-4485 GCF_000696795.3 Halyomorpha halys | reverse complement strand
ATGTCATTTATGATTGTACGAGTGTTTCAGTGAACTAAAGACTATAAAAACTGATTTTGTTTATAGGTATGTATAGTTAAAGATATAATGTATTACATTAATTATTTTATATAAGCTTGTTTGAGACTGGTTTAGTTTATTTTTAATTTAAAAACAATTTTGATCCATAATATCTCTCAACTTTTATTCATTAAAATTTTCCAACGTTTCGGGCCTCAGGCCATTCTCCTGAAAGATTGAATCCTGAGAATGGCCTGAGTGCCGAAACGTTGGAAAAATTTTAATGAATAAAAGTTAAGGGAAATAAAGGATCAAAATTGTTTTTAAATTAAGAATGATATAATGTATTATCTAATATGAACCTGTCATTAATTAATAAAACAATTGTTTATAGCAAAAGAAGTTTATAGTCTTGAAGTCTATCTCTAACACAAGATTATAAATATTCTTCACTTTATTATATATTTATTATATTCAGGAATGTCGAGAGCCCAGGTTGGGTTTATTGTTTGTTATCGATTTATATAAAAGATTAAAATATGTATTTTCAGTTTCATATGGATTTTTGATATAGGTTGTTTGTATGGACGCAAGGGACCTCAAACTCATTGAAAACTAGAATTAAA
>NW_027106200.1:0-1019 GCF_000696795.3 Halyomorpha halys | reverse complement strand
ATTGATTTATAGTAGTTCAGATAAAATTTCATATGAAAAGTTATATTCATATGCGAATATCATAAAAATTATTAACTTTACGAAGGTACGTGACATAAACTACTTTCTAATTAGTTAAATTACTTTTATTTTGAGTGCTGGCAGACAAATATACATCTTATGGTTACTGAAATATATATTTTCAAAAAACAAAAATTTTATCCGAACCTAACATTTTGTCAATTTACTATAATAACTTTTTTCGCCAATATTTTTTATATTTACTCTACTTTAAATGTTCTCTTAAATTTTATAGTGTTCTTGTGAGTTTTAAAAATATAGAGCTCCAAATAAAAAAAAAAATTTTTTACATTTCGAAACATCCGCCATTTTTTATTCCCCCTACCTGTACTTAGCAGAAATCAATTTAGACTATTAATTATTCATAGTTTTTATTAAAGTAATAAAAAACTTGAAAAAAAACTACGCATTCTAACAATTTTCAAACTTATACATTTGAAGAAAAACACCCAAACAAAAAATGGAAACTGCGGTAAAAATTATTCTAAACAAAGCCTGTCTTTGGATAGAATTTCAAATCAGAAAATAATGTTTCACAGCTTTACCTATTGCATTTATTCATCTCCATCTGGCCACTGAACTAATACAGTAACCTAAATTGAAAAAGGTACATAAGATAAAAATGGTTATTGTAAATATTTTTATTTTAGAACTTGATAATGGGCTAAAAACCTCTAAAACGTTGTTTGGATGATATTTAGTATAAAGAATTAATAAAAAGGACGTGAATTCCTGAAAGATAAGAAGAATAAAGTATATATATATTTTTTTAATGAGGTTATTGTTCCCCCTATTATTAATATCTAGAGGAACACTACCTATACGGTCATTTTTTACTCATCTAACCAAATTTAACTTTAAAACGTTGATTATTATATAATCTTATAATGAAAAAGCATAATGTGCTTTAAACGATTCTTTACTTGAGGCTTTTAATAACTATTTCTTAATAATAATTG
>NW_027106199.1:43714-50702 GCF_000696795.3 Halyomorpha halys | reverse complement strand
CCTCCCATTGGCTGCCTAATGATCACGTGATAGACCACGTGACAGACCACGTGGGTGGTTAAGGGTGAGTCGAGCCGAATATTTGAATTCAAATCTCCCGCCGTGTGTGACGTCATCATTATGCTGGCTTCTGATTGGCTGCCCAAATCGGTGTGCCAGCTCCCCCATATTCCCTCTACTAGTATAACTGACAACACATCGACTAATCGAATCAATAACAATAAACAAAATAACCAGCCACAGCATATTCGCATCTTATTAAGGGGAAAACGCAGAGCAAGATCGAAGTGGAATAGAACCAGATATCCAACTGACAAAACGTATTACACCAAATTGACTAACAAACTAAAAGTAGAAATCAGAAAATACAAAATTCAAAATTTAATTAACTTTACTGAAAATCTTACTACTACTGACAAATCATTATGGAGGACTACCAAAAAACTGTAGAATTTTAAAGATTTTAACCACCCACTTCTCACCAAATCCCAAATCTGAACCAGAACTGATGAAGAAAAATCACAAACATTCGGACAACACCTTTCTAAAACCTTTTTACCACACCCTGATATTCTTAACCCAATTCACATTATATGTATTGAACCAGAACTAAATATTCCGCTCCAAATGATCCTCCCACCTAAAGCATTTCATCCTTCAGAGATACCTACAATCATTCAAAGATTAACTACCCGTAAAGCTCCTGGACACGACCTAATAACATCCCACATCCTAAAACTTCTTCCTTGGAAAGCCATCCTATTCCTTACCTACATATATAACGCCGTACTCCGTTCCACATATTTTCCTGACCCATGGAAATTCTCAATAGTTCAAATGATACCTAAGCCCCAAAAGCCGCCAGAATACCCATCCTCCTACCGTCCTATCTCTCTATTACCAATCAAGGGCAAAATCCTTGAAAAACTCATTTTAAAACGCCTAACCCCATCCTAGATTCCAATAATATAATTCCTGATCACCAGTTTGGATTCCGAACATCCCACTCCACTATCCATCAAGTGTGGTGGACGTAGTCTCGTCTTCTTTGGAGCGCGGAATGTACTGCTCGGGAGTCTTTTTCGATGTAGAACAGGCTTTTGATCGAGTCTGGCACCCAGGACTGCTTTACAAACTCCGTAAATTCCTACCTCCTACATACTTTCTCATCATTCGTTTCTTTCTCATCGATAGACTATTCCAAGTAAACCACAATGGTTCCTATTCATCCCTCTATTCTCAGTCCGCTGGTGTTCCTCAAGGTAGTATCCTTGGTTCTATCCTTTATACTCTACACGCCTGTAACACTCCATTTTAACTAAGACCATATTTACCAAATGTATTATGTAATATACAGTTGTAAATTCCAATAAAGTTATTACAATAAAAAATTACAGTAACTATGTTTTATGACCGAATGTCTCAATTATGTTTAACAACAAGAAACAAATAAAATATCTAAAAAATTTCAAACTGTTGTACTGATCCAAAAAACATTGAGGGTGCCAAAATCGCTTATTAATAAAATTGTCTCATGACTTTGGTTTGTCTTGTTCAACACCCTGCAGGGATATTGTCGGTTTTCTCAGATTTTTTTTTGGTATAGCTCTTTGCAGTAAACATAAGCTGAATGTACTATTTGCAATGTTGGAGGATTAAAATAACATTGAGAAATGTTTCTGGCATACAGTGCAATAAAGAAACCTTATTGAAAAAATAACAGCATTTCAAAATACATT
Source organism: Halyomorpha halys (assembly GCF_000696795.3). NCBI lineage: Eukaryota > Metazoa > Arthropoda > Insecta > Hemiptera > Pentatomidae > Halyomorpha > Halyomorpha halys. The sequence goes on along the minus strand of NW_027106199.1, from coordinate 48,963 downwards.
GGTTTATTATCAGGCACAGCAGGGCACTAGAGATGTGAAAATTGAGTAATCAGAGTTTATTGTAAGGCTGAACATTTGTGTTAATCGGCAGGAACTTATACATATCTTACCGGGGCATAGCCTTTTGGTGCATGAACATAAACATTTGGCACTAATAACTTTAGTTAGAAAAGATTAGAAAGTTAAACACCCATCTCAAATCAACTCGATAAGAAATAAAATAAGGTTAAATAATTATTTAAACCTGTTTTGATGAGGATTCATCTGTATATTTTATTTGATACAACATAATTTTTAAAATAAAATATGAACTGGCATAAAAACAACTTTAATAACATTCTTTATTAAATGTAAACATGATTGAAAATTAAACTTAAGCGCGTAATATCACACAGGAATGTTACAACCTTGGCCAATTAATATGCCAATTATGCTCTACAAGAACATTTATTACTATAAGAAGAAAAATAAAATTTAGAAAACATAATAACCAGAAATTCCAAGTGTGCTTCAATGTATGTAGTTTACTAAAATATATATAATATGAGAGATTATAAATGTTTTTATTGAATTAGAAAAATAATCAATGAATGTATAAAATTTATTAATTTAAAGCATTAATGTACTGTTACATTATGCTATTACAATCTGATTGCAAATTATTCAGAAGCAGTTAACATTAGCAGCACAGTTGGGGAGCTGTACCATAATTTAGTACACATGTATTTTTAAAATGCACTTAGAACTAAGGGCATCAATGATAAATACAAAAATATTTTACAGCTATACTTTTCTTAACATGGTAAAAAGCTATCATTTTTAGTTTTTTTCCACATTGTAAAGTTGACATTTCCATTAAAACTAATAATGGAACATATCCTGCATTTGAAACAAAGTTATTTTAAGTCAACATCTATTTTTTTCTACTTCAGTTCTTTAAATAAATAATAAAAACTAAGAGATTATCTTTAAAAAATTGTGAAACAATTTAAATATGGAACCATTTGTAAAATATACTCTACATATACATAGGCATACACAAATTCAAACACACACACACACACACACACACACACACACACACACACACACACACACACACACACACACACACACACACACGACAACCACGCATCACCACAAGTATGTTTCTTCTATGCATCAGTCTTTCTTTATCAGTATCCTTATAACTTCCCCCTTCCACTTTATCAGTCATACAGTTTCAAAATCAATAAACTCTTAAAGGCTCTAATTTCAGAATCAGAATATTCATAGAAACAGAAAATAAATATCTACACTAATTGTTCAGACATATAAATGGGGATTAATTAATGGAAGGTAATTAACGTTAAAAATAAATATAATGAGTAAATTTATATAGTAAAAAGTTATATTTAGATAAACGTAAATATTTTACATACATATTACGAATTCGAACATATATACAACAGGGCAGGGGGAGATGAAGTAAAATAAGAAAGAAAGGAAAAAAAAGAGAAATATGGGTCATAATCATAAGATGTTTGTCTTTTATTTCTTTTTTCTAATTCTGATTCTTTTCTGAAATTTTGATAGTAGTAAAAGTTCAACTGTATGATTGTTTGTGTGTGTGTGTGTGTGTGTGTGTGTGTGTGTGTGTGTGTGTGTGTGTGTGTGTGTTAGCATATGAATAAGTAAGGTGCTAACAAACACCATAGACATTTTGATTCTAATGATGTGTGTGTGTAAAATATATGCCTGTTTGCACTTACATCTTTCTATGTGTGAACATACATACACTCAGATCCATTAAGATATGAACAATACCTTTGTAATTAATGAGTAATTGAAAAAAAAAGTGTTGGTCATTGAGTGTGTGCATGTAGTTGATGCCTTTTGTGTCTTCTGTATGTTTTTAAGTTAATTAATGGTGTTTGTTCTCATACCTGTGTGTTTTAAAGCTATATAGATACCTATCACAATAAAAAAATCTCAATTATACATACAAACAGGCACACATTTCATTCACATCAGTACAATATAAAAATCACAGAAGTATAGAAGACTTTATAACTCCTCTATCTTCAGCAAAATTTCTTCACTCATCAGTAATCACACTTATGCACATAATAATAATAATAATAATAATAATACATAACAATAAATATAATTAATTATCTTTGGCCACAACAGATACAGGAATAATGGTAATACAAATTTCATCTTACAAGTTTATTAACATTGCTTCTACATTTCAGCACACATCACATTTCAGCAATATACTCTTCCTATTTTACATTAAATGAGATCTATACAATTTCAAGTGCAATGTGCAAAATAATTAATAAAACGTCTTTTCCCACTCTAAGTATATACAAAGCATAAACTAATACTGCCAACCTGGAAACTAAAGAAAAAAATCTTATATTTCTGAGATAAAAGATAAATAAGTAAGAAAACATAAATGTTTAATTAATTCCAAATTTCATTAATTATTGGAACAAAAAGCAAGATTATTATTACATTAAGAATAAATTAAATATAATTTCGAACTATTTTTTTTTTAATTTCAAAATTATTCAGTTACAATCAATGCACGAAGAAATACTCACTTTAAAGCAATTAAAACTTGATTTATACCTTAATAAACAACACTAAATTATTAAATTAAGTTATTTGTTAACTTATCTAATTAAGGTAACATTCACATCCCAAACAGCCAACAAAATAGGAAGAGTTTATTGAATTACTTTAATTTCTTACAAATAAATGTTTTAGTGGAAGTATAAAATCGATTTCTACAAATACATTAAATTAAAACACAATTCATTACTAAATTAAATCTTGTAAAAAAACATAATACTAATAAATATAATTGTAAACATATATATATATATATATTGTGTGTGTGTGTGTGTGTGTGTGATTTTTGATGACTAGTCAATATACCTCTTCCAAACATTAGTTAACTTAACACATAATTTTTATAGATATTAGATTATAAATACAAACACAAACATAACATAGAGGGAGGAAATTGCTTAGTTGAAGGTATATGCTCATGTCCTGCTACTATGGTTTAGAGCAACTTAAAACTCTAAATTTATTTAATTTCAATAGCGATTAAATATATAGCCAAATAAAAATTGAATTGTAAAAAAATTATAGAAACCAACTGAATTTTTCTAATAAGATGTAAAAAAAAACTGAAATTGTAGAATAAACATGCAATGCATATTTTATATACCCTTACATTTTAAACAGGGTCTTAATACAGTGATATTTAAGTGCTATAATAACAATATAAACACATTATTAATTAAGTTTTTTTTTTAATATATGTATAAATGTTAACACATATATGCACAATTTATGTACCTTTTTAATCCATTAATTGTTTATTTTTGGAATGTCAAAACTATAAATACTAAATTTGAAAAAAAAAAATTGAATATAAAAATAATTTATAAAAAATAATGAACAAACATCATATATGTGTTAATTTTCAATTAATGAACTGATTTTATACTTTCACAAAAACTAAAACATTTTAGGAGTGAAAATAAATGACTATGGAGTGAAATATTGAACTCTGTCTTTCTTTTCTTCAATTGTAGTTTCCCACTCCTTTATAATCAAGTCCCATTCTATAACAAAAAAAAAAATTCAAATAGTGTTTTGTAGAACTGTGACATACCTTACATATGAACTTATTTTAATAAATATATATCAGAGGGGATCAACTTTCAATATTATTGATATACATGTTGTTAAAAAAAAAAAATTATAAAATATTCATTCTAAACTCATCAAAAGTAGATGATCTGTGACATGATAATGGTCCAACAAATTTAGCTAGAGAGGTAGTTTACTGTAATATTTATTTTAATAATAATAATATTTTAAATATATAGGTATTGACCGTATAATTACAAATATGAAGAAGATGGTCAGGGTTACGGTTAAAAAGAACAAAAAATAGTTCTCAACTATTATCCAATGTTTCGTCCCACTTTGTAGAGCTTCATCAGGGCTGTTCAAGATTATAGCTTAGAAAAGTCTGTAAAGCTATCATCTTGAACAGCCCTACAAAGTGGGGGCGAAACGTCTGATAATAAATGGTTGAAACCTAATTTTTGTTCTTTTTGACCGCAACCCTAACCATCTTCATATTTTAATAATTATTTTAGTTATTATTACTTCAATACGGGATGAATCATAAAATTCTAGTGGTTTGTACTTAGGTTACTGAGGTCTGGCGACTAGCCTCTTCACCAGGGAAACCACGGTTCATAATAACAGCAGGGGAGTTAACCCCCTCTAGGCAATCTTGTAACTAATGCCACATCACATCAATCAGATTAGGGTAGTAACAGAGGTCTAAGTTGCAAAATGTGAGGCTCTATATTTTTTTTTTTTTTTTTTTTTTTTTAATTTTACATATCAGCACAAATATGTAAAAAACAAAAATCTTTACAAATCCAACTTCGGAAGAATTTATAACAGCAATAAACTTAATTTTAGGATTTTTTTTTTCCCGATAACTGGTAAACAGTAACTCGTAATGAAAAAGTTATAATATGATAAATTGAATTCTGAGTAGAATGAGCGCCTGCCATTTTAAATTCGGTCTGGAAATATGGTCAAAATTGACATTGTAAGAACAACTTTTTTAACCAGAAACTCCAACAAGTGATTTTAAAACGTCTTTATCATAGAAATCAGTTTTAAATTAAAATTCTTTCGAATTAAACTTGTAGAGCATAAAATTTTGGGTTATTAACGAGTGAGTACCTTATATTTCAAATCTAAGCATTATACAACCCCCAGCAAATGGATAAAAAAAGATAGCGACACTTTTAATAAAAGAAAATATGAAAATAATAAAAACTTATCATTAGTAATTAAAGAAAACAAACAATATAAATAAAACACAAATGACCTGCCATTAATTACATTACGCATTAGCATGAGCATCTATTTTTTTCATTATTCAAGATATATTTCTAAATTTGTTTGTTTTGGTACCTAATCTACGGTTTAAAATATTTTTATAATCATAAAATGACATTTCTTTGGCAATAAACGTGATGGGAAAAAATTTATATAGGCTCAACCCAAATCATTGGGTTGTGGTCAATGTTGCAGAGAATAACTGAATCATTCCCATTTAAAATTGTTTTCATATTTTCCACAGTAATTTTTCGAATTTATCATAAAAACTTTTTCAAAGTTTTCATTACCTGGCCTTGTTACAAATTACATTATAA
>NW_027106199.1:36428-42944 GCF_000696795.3 Halyomorpha halys | reverse complement strand
CTCCATATGGTTTTCCCTCATTTCCATATCTTCTTTTAATCTGGATTATCTCTCTAGGAAGTCTGGTGAGTCAATTTTTTATAATTTTTTGAGGTTTATAATTACTTCCATCATTTTCAATAAATTATTATTTATTCACTCATTAACATTGTACAACGTTTCGGGACACACCGTCCCATATTCATGTACTACAAAAACTATCTTTAACATGAAATAAAGAAGATATGGAAATGAGGGAAAACCATATGGAGAAAAAAATAGAAGTAGAATACATGTTGAAACTACAAGAAGTGATTTTCTATCATGTTAAAGATAGTTTTTGTAGTACATGAATATGGGACGGTGTGTCCCGAAACGTTGTACAATGTTAATGAGTGAATAAATAATAATTTATTGAAAATGATGGAAGTAATTATAAACCTCAAAAAATTATAAAAAATTGACTCACCAGACTTCCTAGAGAGATAATCCAGATTATATTAATAATATGTAAATTATATTAAAGGGATATGGTACGCCGGAAAATGAAGACAAAAACCTATTCCAAGAAGTCAATTACTTAAAGGAGTATTATTTCTTTGATTAGATACTATTTCATTCATTGAAAATGAGTCAATGATTGTTATCTGGATTTTCATCTACTACGTTACATTTTCATTTTTATTTTTTAATGCATTGAAATTATGGAAATATGTAATGATGTGCACTTATTGTCAATATGCAGAATAAAATTTCACTAATAACATCTGAATAACATGATTTATAAAGATATTCAATCAGCTATTTAAAAAATAAGCTATTGCATAACAATCCAGGCTTTAATGCACATGCATAACAATACGACTTGACCGAATTTGTGGATCTCATCCGACTGAATTTAATGCTTTTAATTTATTATATTAATCTCTTTTGCTATGAAGAACCGCTTGGGAGAAATAGAGAGGTGAAAAATTAAAAAGAAGTCCCAAAATTTCGAGGTGTTTTGGCAATTAACTGTTCTTCCGTAAAATTTGTAAGCATTTTTTTTCATATTTGTACCCATACACACAAGAAGAATAAATAAAAGCTACTATCCATTCTTTTGTTTCAAACAAACCCAACTCTGACTGGTCTATAAGGATATTATTAATAGTCCAGGTGCGATCAAAAAGCAACTCAAATAGTACAAAACCTACTTAATAAGTGCCAAAGTTTTGTCCCACTTGGCAGAGCTTCATCAGGGCTAAAACAAGATATAAAAAACTAAAAATATTTTAAATAGTATAAGAGGATAACATAACAAAAAAATAAGGTAGAATGTAAAAAGTACATGATAAATGATATTAAAATGAGCAAAGTAAATTACAGAAAATAGAAATAAGATGTACAAAGAAGATAGGTATAAATAAAAACGGAATACAATAACAAATATTAGACTTAGTAGAGTAACGATATGAACAAGTAGAGTAATAAGAAATAGAATAGATATTAAATTTAAAAAACCTGTACCTCTGCAGCCCATGAAGGGTTAGGGTGCAGTACATTGTCAGGAAATACTGTTACTAGACCAACGTCTGTGCAAGGAGGTGATTTTCTAGGGAGTAAGCCCCAGAGTCAAGAACAAATACTCTAGACTGAGTAATGGGGAGATTGGCGAATAAAAAAAAAAAAAAAAAAAAAAAGACAATATGAAAAAATATAATATAAAAAAAGATATATGCATCAAAGTGAAAAATAAAATAAAAAGATATAAATATAAAATTATAGTAAAGTATGATAATAATAGGAAATATAAGTAGGCAATAATGATAATATACACAAATACTTAATTAATTAATTTTAAAAAAAGAGGGAAATATAAAAAAGATGAAATATACTAAGAGATATTACAATGGAGAAAAGATAATGAACTAAGTTCAAGAGAGGTACAGAGGTGTATTTATTAAAGAGTAATACAATAAATGAACAGTAATTCCAATTTAAAAAAGTATAAATGCAGTTCAATAAAAAAAGAGTAGATGTGGGAGGATAATAAATAATTTTACTTCTAAAATTCAGCACTCATAAAAAATATATGTATAAATTAAATAAAAATTATGGTAGTCTAACAACTTCAAAACCCGCTTTTCCCCAACATAATACTTCCATCAACTCCCGCAACCCGTCCGCTTTTCTAAACACACCTTGACCCTCAACCATTCTTTTAACTTGTGACTAATCACTATGGCTAATTTATTAGATTAGAATTGCAGTTCCTTTACTGTATAAATCTTTAATAAAAATATCTCTGTACCTCTCTCTCTTCAACTTTTTATATTTAATATTCTTAAATTGTAAGGTTAATTAATATTATTTCAACTCACATATCAATACCCAAAAACACATGTTTATTTAAATACAGTTTAACTTAATCTCTTAGTATCTAATTGCAAACTAAAAAGAACAATATTAACTAACTTAGTCCTGATACTCTCTTATTCTAACTATATCTATGCTATTCTAATATATATGTACCTATTCCTAACTTATGATCTAACCTAAAAGTAAAATACACAAAATAGTTTATGCTTGACCAAAAGTGAACAATGACACGTAAGTACTTGCACTCAGCTGATCGTGGCAGAGAGAGAGATAGATCACTTCCAAATTCACAGTTTTTCATCTAACCTCAGCTCATATAAAACCAACAACACACCAGACTCCACATCAATGTCCATTATTACAACATTAAAGTGAACATATGACTTATCTCTTCCTCTCTGCCCGCTACCTCCTGTGCATATGCCACCAATACCAATTCTTCTGTCTCGTCCATTACATATATATTTTTTTTCTCTATTGTATTATTTCTTTATCTTTTTTATATCTATATTTCATCTTTTTTTTTTATTAAAGTATTTATGTATATTATCATTTAACGTCTACTTATATTTCCTATTATTATCATACTTTACTATAATTTTAAATTTATAATACTTTTTTATTTTATCTTTTTTTTTTTTTTACTTTGCTTGATATTATATAACCATCTTCTTAATATATAATCTTCTTTATTTTATTTTATTTTTTTAACTGTCATTTGTCTTCTGCCAGCTGTCAAATTTTCTTCACTCTGTGGCTTACATAGAGTTATTACTACTAATATTATTACGTATAATTACTACAATAATTACTGCTATTATTATTATGTAGGGTGAACGTTAAGCTAGATGTAAGGTTTTTTTCTTGATTTGTTCTTTATTTTTATTTGTCTTGAATTTCATTTTATCCATTGTTATAATTTTCTTGTCTTATTTCCTTAATTTTCCGTCCTTTAGTTTTACTATATTTGTTTTCATTTTACTTTTATCAATCATGAAATAGATGATGAAACGGCGCGCACCAGGTATATGTGAGAGAAGCAATGAGGCCCACTAAAAAGCACCTCTACTGGTTAGCCAGGCAGAAGCAGAAAGTGGCGAAAATCAAGTACGTCTGGTTCAGCGGAGGTAGAGTCAGGTGCAGGCAGTCCGATGGCTACACAGCGGTCACCATAGGCAAGACCAGCGACTTAGACGTCCTCAGTTGAATTCGGTATCCAAGTCACTACAATATTGTTTTCATTTTATTTGTTTGTATAGAACATATTTTATTTTCATTTTTTTCAACAGTTCAATAATAGCACTTATAGAATTTTCTCTATTTATATCTCCTCTTCTTTTAATTTTTTATAACTCAATCTTTATTGACTATTTTTTCAAATTTCGATAACTTGAGCAACAAATTCCATTCAATTTTTTATTTTTGTTACATTCTATATAATCATAGCAGTATATAAAATGTCGTTATTCTCTATCCCTCAACCTTTTTCCTTTTTCTTACTTTTTCATTTACCACCCTACAGTTATGACTAATGTCCTCAGTTTCTGTAACGTTAATGCACGATCCCTTATTGCCCACTTTGATGAATTTAAACAGTACTTCTTAGACAATTTTTGCCACATAATAGCAGTATCCCAAACCTGGCTTAAACCCTTTATTTCTTCCTCTCAAGTATCTATTCCTAATTACACTTTCTTTCGCCATTACAAATCTGATCGCACTGGAGGTGTTGGGTTGTATGTTCATGTTAGTCTCAAGGTCAAAATCCTACTTCGCTCCCCTTCTCATATCATTCCTCATGCAGAATACATATTTGTTGAAATTTTAAGCATATCCTCTCCCCTGTTATTTCCTATCGTTTATCGACCTCCCCGAGTTCCACTCAATAACACCTTCGGATCCTCTCTTGTCCAACTCGTTTCCACTTATTCCAATGTTATCATCACTGGTGATTTTAACATTAACATGATCCAGTGATAAATCCTTCTTTATTGACATAATATTTTCCTTCAATCTTTACCTCGTTCCTTATTCTCCTATTCATCACACACAATCCTCTGGCAACTGATTAGACCTTTTTATCTGTGACTCTCTGTTAAATTGATTAAATTCTGTCTCTCAGTCCTTATTCCCGTTCTCTATCATATATAAAATTTTTCCTTGCAAAATGCCACATTTCCTTCTCATTGGAAAACCGCTTTAATTCGGCCATTAAATAATATCCCAAATCCTTCTTCACCTAATGATTTCCGCCCTATTTCTCTTCTCTCCAACCTTTCAAAACCGCTAGAATGCTTTGTTAAAAACCAACTCTCAAACTTCCTAGAAGAATGTTCCCTCATCAATCCCCTCCAATCCGGCTTTCGACCTGGCTATTCAACACAATCCGCTTTCCTTAAAATAACCCATGACCTTCAAACTGCCATGAAACACCAAAACCTAACTATCCTCATCCTCCTAGATTTCTCCAAAGCATTTGATATGGTTGACTACAACATCCTTCTTACCAAACAACAAAATCTTCCACTATAGATAGAGGAACAGTGCAGTCTGTTAGAACAGTGCCTTTGCGCTGGTTTCAATCCTTTCAATGCGATCATTCCCAGTACGTAGTGGTTCCCGATAAACCTCCATCAATGACTCGACCCCTCACCTGTGGTGTCTCTCAGGATCCAATCACCTCCTGAAGACTATTCCTCATATTCAAACCTTATTCCTAAACAACAATCTAATACAATTCCATCCATACGTTAAAAACCTTGGTGTCACTATAGACCAAACTCTTTCCTGGAAAAACTACGTTTCCGATATTTCCCGTCGTACCTTTTCCACCCTGAAGCGTCTAAATTATCTTCGTCGTCTACTTCCTTTTGAAACCCGCAGGCTCCTGGTTACTTCCTTAATATTCCCCCACTTTGACTATAGCTGTGTGGTTTACGGGGGTGACTCGGGGAATCTTGAAGCAAAATTGAAACGGTTAAATAATTGCTTTGTACAATTCATCTTTGGGATCCCTAGGGACGCCTCTGTCACCCGATTTTATGAAGAGTTGAAGTGACTTTACCCCTCCTTCCGTCGTAAATATTTCCTTGCTTCCTTTATCTATCAAGTTATCCAATCCTGCTGTCCATCGTACATCTGAGATATCCTTCAATTTAAGTCCTTAGTGCATTCCTGCAATATCCGCTCACGGCCTTCAGACTTATATGTAACTACCAATCAAACTGCAGCCTTTAGTAGATCTTTCCTCATCCGTTCTTCCTGATAGATCTTCCCTATGGTATTCTATTCCCTCCTTTATTCGTAGTTCTAATACCCTTCCAATCTTCAAATCCCGTATCTTCGACTACCTTCTGTCCACCTAATTCTAGAAGAATAATAATTGAAAGTTTCAAAAAAGCTTTATATATTTTCTGTATTTTAGGTCTTAGATTTTCATTTATAATTGTAAATATGTACACTAGCAGAAATTATATCTTTCCATTTATTACCTTTTAGTTTAATTGTATTTGATTTTTTATCTTTTTTTTTTCCTTTTATTTAAGATCAGAAGTCATCTTATGTTTTATGATATGACAAGTGGTTTTATTTTATTTGCTTTATCATTATTTTATTTTATGACATCTTGTAATTCACTCTAAGGCTCTAAAGCCTAATTTTGACACCTGTATATTATTCTAAAGGGATCAATCCCAAAATAAATAAAGATTATTATTTTAAAAAAAAAATATTCTGTTTGTTATTACACCACTAGTTTTCTATTCTAATATTTATTATTGTATTCCTTTTTTATTTATACTTATTTTTGTATACCTTATTTCTAATTTCTTTACTTTACTTAGCTCATTTTTATATAATTTTTACTTTATTCTACTATATTTTACTTTATTTTTTATAGTATCTTATATTCTCACACTGTTGACAATATTTTTAGTTTTTTGTATTCTGTTTTCAACCCTGATGAAGCCCGACAAAATGGGACAAAATGTTGGAGCTTAAAAATAAGTTTTTATGCTATAAGTTGGTTTATGACTGCACTCGGACCATCTTACTTTTATTAATTACACATGGTGAATCAACAATTTTCCTAAAATGATTAATCCTTGAACAACTGGAAAAATTAATGAATCATGTAAAAAGTTGAAATTCATACCTCAAGAAATAAAATATACATAT
>NW_027106199.1:31106-32363 GCF_000696795.3 Halyomorpha halys | reverse complement strand
CTAAAGGAAGACACCTACCACAGATGCACCACTTAATGATTTACAAATCGACACATTTACATGGAAGGGGTGCAAATGGGTGACCATGATTGACCTCTTCAGTAAGGCCGCAATTGCGCATCAGGTGCAATATAGGTCTTCGAAAGCAGTATTTGCAGCTCTCTGCTTGTGGTTTCAGTTCAACGGAGTTCCTGAACGCATCTCATCGGATGGTGGAAGAGAATTTGACAACTCTTTGATACGAAAGGAAATGAAGGACCTAGATGTGATATGGCACCTCAACACACCAGGACATCCCAAAAGTAGAGGAGGCATAGAGCAGCTTCACGGAACGCTGAGCGATCACCTTCGATTGTACTAGGCAGACTAAGGGCTGGAACCGGACGTGGGAATGCCAAAGGGAATTGTGGCATATAATCATTCGGTGCACACCGTTACGGGGTTTTCGCCGTTTGAGATCCTTTTCGGGCTTTGTGGAATCCGGCGAGACTACAAGAGCACGGTGGCGGACGATGATGAGATAAGCAACAATCATGTCACTAGGAAAAAGCTATGGGAAAAAGTCCATGGAAAATTGGAGAGGGAAAAAGCCAGGAGAGTAGCTCGGGAGAATTTAAACCTCACAGATAGGAAGGGAATGATAAAAATTGGGACAATTGTATATAGAAAGTTGGGATCAAACAGGGGTAAGGAGATACAGCGATACGAGGGACCATTCAGGGTGATAATAATAAGAGAACATAATGTTGTAACTATTGAGAGTATTAGAGAACCCAAAAACCGCAGGACTGTTCATATTGAACAACTTAAAGTCCCACTAACTGAAACACCTGCGCAAGAGTACTCCGGAGTGTCCTCATCTCAACTTGTCTGTTGTGTTATCTTTTCTTAAGTGGTAATTTATTTTTTTTAATTTATCTATTTATCTATGATTATGGCGATGTACTGAATAAATTACGTTGCATTTTATTAAAATTTTAATTGTATAAATTCATGATTTTATTTTTATTTTGCTTTACTTTTAGTTTGTAATAAGCGATTATGAGGAGTGTCTATCTTTTTCTTTCTTTATTGTAAACAGTTATTTTTGTTGTATTTTATATTAATTTATTGTACAGTTGAAGTTTACGAGGATTGTTCGTAAACTGGTGGGGGGGGGGGAGTTACAGCCTTAGTCAGCTGTTACTTCGATGTCAGCTGACTGAGGAGTTCAGCTGATCACATGTATATAAAGAGATGTACCGAACCCAATAAAGT
>NW_027106199.1:21444-30430 GCF_000696795.3 Halyomorpha halys | reverse complement strand
TATAATTATTTTGAAAAAGACTGATGTTTCTGTTTTCAAACTTAATCTACATTCTCACTTGGCATAAAAGTAGAACAGAATAATAAAACATACATCAAAATAAAAATACTACATATGTTATATTTTTACAATACTGTATGTTACATTTTTAAGTCTGTCTTAAATTTAGTGAAAAGTATGTGTTCTGGTTCAGGCCAATTGCCTTGTTTCAGTATTACATCTCGTATTAGCTGAACTCTTTGTCAGTCATATAGTTTACATTCATAAAGTATATGTTCGAAATTATACACATGTCCATTTTCATCACAATTTTCAGTCGTTATAATATTAAATCGTTTCAAGTAATATTTTGTGTTACCATGTTCTATAAGGAATTGTGTCAATGTGTATTCTGTGCTGTGCATTTGTTTATAATTATGTAATGTAATTCGTGGAATGTATTTGTGTTCCAGCTAGCACATTGGTGATTTGACTTTTGATATGAGAGATGGGAGCCTTGCTGTAAGAGGGCTGTATGGCTTCACTGCTGGCCGCCTCTTCGGCCAACGAGTCAGCTCTTTCGTTACCCTCTACGCCCGAGTGCCCTTTCACCCATTTTACCTCCATTGGTTTTTTAAAATACTTTAGTTGAAGTATTTTCAGTCTTATTTCCTCAGTCAGTGGGTCGTGAATGTTGTGTTATTGAATGAGTGCCGAAAATTCATGTTATCTGTGTGTAAGATTATATGCGAATGCACCTTAGAAATATTTTCAAAGAGGTTTTATAAAGCTTTTAAAACAGCCAATTTCTCAGCCTGGTTGTTGGAATACCATGATGCTAGCTTATACTGACATTTTATTACATTTCTAAGTCTACCGTCCGTGTATATGTCAGTTATATCAGTCATATGCATTCGTCAGTGAAAGTACATTTATGTATGATGTAGGATGTAGCCATTTGTCAGATTGAATTGGTTGTTCTATCTTGTCATGTGATATATGTTTGTAATCAGTATATAATTTTTTGATTCTGTATAACTCAGTTTTCTCATGTTTATTTAGATTTATTGGTTCCAATCTAGGAAGGATGATGGCAGCCTCATATGAAAGTGTACTGAAGCCTTTACATATTTTTTTGTTATCAGCCTTTGAAGTCTCTTTAGTTTCTCAAAATTTCTCATGCAATTTACACCATGATACCAAACATGTACACCATACAGTATTTTTGGAATAAATGCTGCTTTGTAAATGACTTTCAGTACCTCTGATATAGATATATATATATAAAAGTATGTATATGTGAGAAACAGTAACATAGATTTGACGCTATTCAATACAAAAATTTTGACAAAAAACCACATTCGTGACTGGAATGTTTTTAGAGGGACTAACTTCTCGGATCATGACATTATAAATTACAAATTACATACCTATACTCCTACCTACAAATGCCATGTTAAATACCTATAAATGTCCTAAACAATAAGTGTACTGTGGTTAGCACATTAAAATTACCAAGGTCTTTATTTAGTGGAATCATAGGTTTGGAGTTGAGAATCCTTTCCATTCTACCAAAAGCTATTGAGAGCTCCTAAAATTAGGGTAAATAAGGATTTCACAGATTTTACTAAACCCATTCTGATGACCCAAATCTCATCAACCAAAGGGGATAGGGTCACAGAGCCTATTATCTGGGTCCTGCCTACTATCTGGTTTAGGGTCTTCTATGTAACCTAAATCCTTTTAGTTACTTTATTTATTGAATATAAATACTGCATGACATTGCCTATTTCTTCAGGATTGTTAGATGTTAACAATTTCTTATATATATTGTCATTACTATATGAATTTAGAAACTTTTTCCTTTGATTTTGATAAGCAGGACATTCCAAAATGATATGTTGTGGGGTTTCTTTTTGATTAAATATATCACATTTCGCAGAATTTTTTACTCCAATTCGTTGAAGACATACTTTAAATAATCCGTGGTTTGTTATAAGTCTAGAAAAATTTTTTACTATATCCTTTGACAGATTCAATTAGAAAAACCAGGGCTCAGTCAGAATTCGCGGCACATTCCACTTATGAAATCTACCTGTGTAAGACTCTTGATAATGCTGGGACCATTTATCTAGCATATTTTCTTTAACCATCGTAAACTATTCCGTATATGTCAGTTTTATGTCTGTAATATGAGGTAGGTTAACAGAATTTTTAGCTAGCCAACCACAGCCGCTTCTTCCTATCACCATGGACAAGGCGAAAGAAATGGCCCGACGCGCTATCATTGAAAGAGCAGAGGAAAGGAATAGAGGAGAATGTGGGGGCAAGAACTGGGCGGCATTGCCAGATCCTAAGTGGCGCCCTCCATTGACTTTACCAAGAGCGATGTCAGTGGCATGCTTCAGGTTGGCTACTGGACATGACTATTTGCGGCACCACCTGAAGAGAATAGGAGTGACTGAATCTTCGGACTGCGTCCTGTGTGGAGTTGGTGAGATGACTGGCGATCACATATTTGCATGTGCGGCAACGGCGGACTTGATTACAGACGGGAGTTACATCGGCAGAGCTAAACTATACTGGGCTGTACGAAACAAAATGCCAGAATTGCCTCCTTTGGCATAGTATAAAAAAAAATAATAAAAAAAGAAGTTTTAGCTAGGCAATCTACCTCATCATTTCCCGCAATTCCCACATGAGCTTTGACCCACATAAATATTTTTATTTATTTTTTTTTTTTTGCATAAAAGTATTCTTGGAGTACATTAACTAGAATGTTATTTTAATCTTAATTGCTATTATTTTCATTTGCTAATAATGAATTCATCCAATCAGTTATTATTATGAATTTGTTTTCACTTGTTCTGTTTATGAACTTTAGAGCTTGTAATATTGCATATAATTCAGCGTTATAAATAGATGTGATGTTTGGTAATTTATGTTGTGCAGGATATTTGTAGAAGCAGTTAATTGGCACTAGAACTGAATGGGATTCCATTGATAATGCGTCGATACAAGTTAATGCCTATTAAAACATTGCTGGTGCCTGGTGAGTGACAGCCATCATCTGACAACTAACTCTGCACAAGCACTGGAACACAATGGATTTGTCATTGCTCACACGTGATCTGTGGAGGTGAAGTCAAGTGGTCTGGCAGGGCTCACAACATATTTACCGCCATGTCCAAAGATTTAATACTCAGCCCAAGGCTGTCTACAATGGCTTGTAAAATAAACGAGTGCTGATGTCGTGAATTTATTATAGTTCGGAGAGTTTTATACTTTTCTGAGGATGCAAAAAGCAGAGCTTAGCAGTTCCAAGTATGGAAGAGCATCTGGTAGAGTATGGTTAAGATCACGAACCAAATCCTACAATTTGTACAGAATTAGAAGTGGTGGGTGAAGATAGTTTGCCTTCATCCATCAGCTTACCTATAATGTCGAGCCTTGCAAAGGGGAAATTGAACTTAAATTTGCATTTGGATGTCCAATGATTCTGGTAAAGGTAGTTAGTGTACCTTTCAAATACTTTCCTTTCTTTTAAGATGTTGGAGAATAAGAAATAGCCTGGAAGATCATGTTGCTCTTTAAAGAATGAGGGATGTGGAGTCTGGTTTTTAAAGATTTGTGGAGTAGAAGGTAATTTTAAAAACTTTGGAGAAGTGTTTGATTCATGGAAAGGTGGATTTCCAGATTGTAATAAGTTTTGAATAACTTTACTTTACTTTCTTTACATACTTTAGTGATCCACATGAAGGGCACTGAGTCTCAATGATTTGTGAATCATTGTAGGTGCTTAAGGGAAAAGCTATGTCCCTGGAGACAGCAAATGCGAACTTTCGTTGTTTGCTATGTCCCTGGAGATGGCAAATGCGAACTTTCGTTGTTTGATAAATGAGATGACATTTTCTGTTGAAGGGAAGGTGTCGGTGGTACGATAAATCTATAATTGTCTTCTGATTTGTAGATGTAGAACTCACTACTAAGCAAGGAGGCCAATAGAACCTCAGCTGAATTCTCCAGGTTGAGTAATTTATAACCTAGGATACTGTAGGCTAAAAGTGTGAGAAATCTATCATAGTTTTGTAGCACATTCCTTGATTGTCTGGATTCAAAATCAAAGTTTTGTTTAATAAAAAAGTTGTTGAAAGTCTGGAATAACTTATTCTAGGCCAGGGAATAGCACCTCTCTTTTCTATAGAATCACAAGATAAGCGTTATTACTTCTCCTTTCAGTGTACTAAAAGTAAATCATGAAATTTTTCATTGTTAGTCAACTCCACTTCATTATGGACTAACGATTCAAATGTGTCTTTGAAATAAGTCCATTTTTCAAGGTCTCTGGTCAAGACTGGAATGGCCATAGTCAGTAGGTACACCTTAGGATCAGCTCTTCCACCAATGGTTGTGTCCAAATATTGTCAATTTCCAGAGGGTTGAATACCTGGACGAACCTGAGCTACTTGCTTGCATTCCACCTGTAGTGAGTAAGATCATCCTGGAATCACATCTTGACTGTATGCATTATATGTTTCCATCATTTTACTCGGGAAGTTGTGACTAACAAGGGTTTGAATGGTGTCAGTTCATCTCATTTCTACTAAAATTGCTCCAAATCAGACTAGGAAGCTTCTAACTGCAAATAATAGAGCTCTTTGAAAGTCAACAAGATCCCTTAACTCTGGCTTCTGTGCAGCCAATAAATTTCTGTCATATTTCTGATGTTTTTGCTCAAGGATTGAAATTTGAGAACCATAATTAGGAGTTTGGCATTATATTAAAAAATAGACCAACCAAGATAAGGGAAAGGAAGAAGAAAGAACTGAAGGACAATGATGAGGAACAAGGGGCTGAGAGAAAAAAACTGAACCAGGGATCGATAGTGCTATTAAAATGACAGAAACAAAGTAAAGAAAGACAATTAAGTGCCTTAACCATACCAATAAGGTGTTCTAAAAAATGTTTAATACAATTAAACATCAAATGTTTAATTGACATCTAAACTGTAGAATAGTTTAATGTAATTGATGTCAAAAAATGAAGAAGCTTTGACAATCAGAGGTGAATTGAGTGCAACTTCTATGGAGTGAACAAACCATTAGTGATTGATTGGCATTGTATCGAGTCTCATCACATTTGAAATGATTTATTTATATTTCAATATATTCCCATATCACAGCCCTCGAAGGATGGTGTCCTAATTTGAGGATTAACATAAATTCCAACAAATCCCATCAAATAACCTTTACCCTTCGTCGTATACCTACCGACTACCCTACAGTTTCATTTAATAATGTTACTCTTACCCTTGTAGAACAGATCCGCTACCTTGGACTACATTTGGACAAACGATTAACCTGGAATCCTCACACAAGACTGAAAAGACAGGAAACTGCACGTCGATTTCGACTATTACAGCACTTACTAGACAAAAGGTTAAAACTTCCAACACATTACAAAAGACTGATCTACCAGACTGTAATAAGGCCAATCTGGACATATGGAGTTGAGCTTTGGGGCTCCACTAAACCTCCAAATTCCTCTCGTATTCAATCCTTACAATCCAAAATCCTTCGTAAAATCCTCAATGCTCCTTCCTTGTCACAAATAAAATCATACATAAAGACCTTAATGTTCCCTATGTAACCGATCTAGCCCGAACCAGATATCACTCTTTCCATTACAAACTCCCTAACCACTCAAACCCCCTAGTTTCTAACCTTGCATTCTCTTCCATTCCTGACAATCCTCCGAGGCGCCTGAAAAGAAGATGGCCACGAGACCTGCTAATGCAAAATGTCATTAGAGTGGCTACCAATAGGTAGTTGCTCTACACGCCTGTAACACTACATTTTAACTAAGATCAAATTTACTGAATGTATTATATAAAATACAGTTGTAAATTTCAATAAAGATATTAAAATTTAAAAAAATAATATTTCAATATTAATAAGAGCTAATTACTAAGCAATGAATGATTAAACATTAAATGATTTAATGTATTATTTAATCAATACATTAAATCATACATACATTTCAGGTAATGAAATAACTAGTGATATAAGATATATCAAAAGATGAATAAATAAATGGTCATTAATCAAACAAAAAATTCTTAGTGAAATGTCTGGTTCCTGCAGTGTATTCATACTATTACATGAAGAAAATTATAAAATTTTCTTATAGTTCAGGATATAATGATATTCACTAAAAGATGCTAGGTGAAATTAATGTTCATTAATGCAAAATTAATACCTAATTTAAATTTATTGTAAAGCTAACTTTCCACGAGAGTGTTTAATTCATATTGAAAATCAAAACAAAGTTCAGGCCATACTTACATAAAATAAAAATTACTCAGTTTTATATCGTACAATTAAATCATGATAATTGCACAAAGAAAAAAATCTAATGATAATAAGAATTTAGAGAGTTTAATTTCAATTAAAATGCTCTAAGAAAGGGTGTAAAATTGAAGATTAGCTAAGGGAAATGGCCAGAAAGTAGCACTATCTCGGGGCACGTAGGACCACTTTGTTTTGACTGTCCAAATAAATGGTATATCCTAGCTCGGTAGACCAATTGTGGAGATATTATCTGAATTACTTAATAGATTGCTATTTCTGGTAAAATGAGTGATATGGACAGTATATAAGGAGATCAAATAAATTAAGCATTATAAATAAGCTTCTTATTCTTGATTATGTAGTAAAAAACAAAAACAAATTAATACAAGGGTTATGCCAAACAGGTACAATTCTGCTTAGCAGTGGTTATTAGAATTTTCACTATTGACTAGATAACATTTATGTTGATAAAGAATACAGTTTTGATTTGAAAGATGAACTGGTGGGTAGAACAGATATAAGTGACGATTAAAGTTCACTGTGATTGAGTATTGGGGATCTTACTTGTTTTTATCCTTGTCCTACATCCACCTTCTCACTTTCTCTGCTTAGTGCTTACTGGTGTGAATTCACTCATTCATTGTGTATTTTCTTTTAACACAGAAAAGGAAATTATCTGTGTCTGGGCCCAGTTCTTTTGTTGTTTCACTTTTTGTGACTTTTTTTGTTGAGTTCCAGGTCAGTTTGCTTCTGATGAGCAGGCTTACCCATAGTTGGTGCAGCTTCTTGATATGAAAACAACTCTATTTAAATTCCTATAGAGAAGTGCGAAAAAATGGACAGAAAAATTTATCTAATACTTCTAGAATTACAGCTTTGACATTACATGGATTCTATAAATTAATTTATTTTTATATGAATAAAAAGATTTTTTCTTCTTTCAAATTTCATTTGTTCATCTAAAGCTTGAAAGAGACAATTTTGAATGAGTTATTAAGTTTTTTCATAACTTAAAGCCTTAAGTTTCTAAAATAGTCAAAACGCCTATCATTCAACATTCCACCATTTCATGCATCATGAAGACAGAGAACATATATATAGCTATAGGTACCAGATGTGCTTATACTAAGAATGCTGAGTAAGATCTTTGCTGATCCTTTATAAACCCCACCGAGCAATCAAAGCTCTCTCAGTCAGTAGTCCGTAATTAGAACGTTACTATGGTAGTTTAAGATTTGTTGTATGTATCATTCATAATAAATTCTTTTTAAAAAGTCTTGTGTGGATTAAAGAAACATAACTGGCGCCTGAACAGGGACTTGGGTGGAATTTTGAATTTTGGGATATTACAGTAATCTTGTGGAGCTTGAATCGCGTGTAAGACCGATATCAAGCAGCATAACCACTTCTCTCCGTTTTGAGGAAGATTGCCACTGCGTATACAAGTATAGCAAGCATTCTCCACGACTACAGAGGTATCTCTTCATCTTTCCGAAGATTTTTAAATCTTGCCACCCAGGTTTCAAGATCAACTGTTAGGACTTTGAGACACCAAGGAAGAAGATTTATTCACTGAAGACAACATACTTCATGGTAATTATAAGTTTATTTTAGTTTATGTCTAGTTTACAAGATAGATTAAATAATTTAAGACAGTTAAATACTACTTTAAGATCAGATCAATTATTACAAAAAACAAATAATTCTGAGATGGCTATGGAAATTAAAGATCACGATTTTAAATTAATTCCTGAATATGATGGTGATCCATTATTAATAGTAGATTTTGTTAGAAATACTAAATTTGTTTATGATTTATATTGTAAAGGTGATAATCAGTATAAAACTATTAATCATTCTAAATTAGTATTAACTTTATTAACTAAGCTTAAGGGTAAAGCTAAAATTGCAACATGCGATAAAGAATTCTCAAGCGTTGATGAAATTCTATCATTTCTTAAACGAAAATACCAAGACACATGAACTAGGGAACAATTAATTTCTGAAATTTTAAACACAAGATCACACCACAATGAAAACCCACATGACTATTTAGACAGGTTAGGGAAAAAGAGATGTGATTTATACGCACGCGTATATGCCGATTCAGAAATACTGGATAAGCAATCAGAAATGGCTAGGTATGACAAACAGATATCTCATCATGCAGTTCACAATTTACGCGGGATGTAGATTTTATCTATCATATTAAATTCGAAACCATCGAAGATATTGACGAAATTTTAAGAAATAACGCCGCACACATTGTTCATCGATTGTGTGGTCCTGGTAGTCGAAAAGAGAAATATCAACAACCTCAACATTCAAACTATAAAGGAAAAAACTTCGACCCAAATTATAATAAACAATTTCATAAACCACATTACGAACAAAAACAAAATTTCCAAAACCATCATCAGCAACCAAACCCCAACTATAACACTCAACACCATTACCAACATAATAATCAACAAAATTATCAAAAACCGGTTCATAATCAGCAATGGGATCCACAAGCCCAACACCAATTCTTTAATAAACCACCATCGGGAAATTGGAAAAATCGACAACAAAACGTAAATCCACCACAACAGAACGATTCGAACACTGTTTCAATGAGAACGGTTTCTAATCGAGTCCATCACACGGAAGAGGAT
>NW_027106199.1:0-16689 GCF_000696795.3 Halyomorpha halys | reverse complement strand
CCCTAACCACTCAAACCCCCTAGTTTCTAACCTTGCATTCTCTTCCATTCCTGACAATCCTCCGAGGCGCCTGAAAAGAAGATGGCCACGAGACCTGCTAATGCAAAATGTCATTAGAGTGGCTACCAATAGGTAGTTGCTCTACACGCCTGTAACACTACATTTTAACTAAGATCAAATTTACTGAATGTATTATATAAAATACAGTTGTAAATTTCAATAAAGATATTAAAATTTAAAAAAATAATATTTCAATATTAATAAGAGCTAATTACTAAGCAATGAATGATTAAACATTAAATGATTTAATGTATTATTTAATCAATACATTAAATCATACATACATTTCAGGTAATGAAATAACTAGTGATATAAGATATATCAAAAGATGAATAAATAAATGGTCATTAATCAAACAAAAAATTCTTAGTGAAATGTCTGGTTCCTGCAGTGTATTCATACTATTACATGAAGAAAATTATAAAATTTTCTTATAGTTCAGGATATAATGATATTCACTAAAAGATGCTAGGTGAAATTAATGTTCATTAATGCAAAATTAATACCTAATTTAAATTTATTGTAAAGCTAACTTTCCACGAGAGTGTTTAATTCATATTGAAAATCAAAACAAAGTTCAGGCCATACTTACATAAAATAAAAATTACTCAGTTTTATATCGTACAATTAAATCATGATAATTGCACAAAGAAAAAAATCTAATGATAATAAGAATTTAGAGAGTTTAATTTCAATTAAAATGCTCTAAGAAAGGGTGTAAAATTGAAGATTAGCTAAGGGAAATGGCCAGAAAGTAGCACTATCTCGGGGCACGTAGGACCACTTTGTTTTGACTGTCCAAATAAATGGTATATCCTAGCTCGGTAGACCAATTGTGGAGATATTATCTGAATTACTTAATAGATTGCTATTTCTGGTAAAATGAGTGATATGGACAGTATATAAGGAGATCAAATAAATTAAGCATTATAAATAAGCTTCTTATTCTTGATTATGTAGTAAAAAACAAAAACAAATTAATACAAGGGTTATGCCAAACAGGTACAATTCTGCTTAGCAGTGGTTATTAGAATTTTCACTATTGACTAGATAACATTTATGTTGATAAAGAATACAGTTTTGATTTGAAAGATGAACTGGTGGGTAGAACAGATATAAGTGACGATTAAAGTTCACTGTGATTGAGTATTGGGGATCTTACTTGTTTTTATCCTTGTCCTACATCCACCTTCTCACTTTCTCTGCTTAGTGCTTACTGGTGTGAATTCACTCATTCATTGTGTATTTTCTTTTAACACAGAAAAGGAAATTATCTGTGTCTGGGCCCAGTTCTTTTGTTGTTTCACTTTTTGTGACTTTTTTTGTTGAGTTCCAGGTCAGTTTGCTTCTGATGAGCAGGCTTACCCATAGTTGGTGCAGCTTCTTGATATGAAAACAACTCTATTTAAATTCCTATAGAGAAGTGCGAAAAAATGGACAGAAAAATTTATCTAATACTTCTAGAATTACAGCTTTGACATTACATGGATTCTATAAATTAATTTATTTTTATATGAATAAAAAGATTTTTTCTTCTTTCAAATTTCATTTGTTCATCTAAAGCTTGAAAGAGACAATTTTGAATGAGTTATTAAGTTTTTTCATAACTTAAAGCCTTAAGTTTCTAAAATAGTCAAAACGCCTATCATTCAACATTCCACCATTTCATGCATCATGAAGACAGAGAACATATATATAGCTATAGGTACCAGATGTGCTTATACTAAGAATGCTGAGTAAGATCTTTGCTGATCCTTTATAAACCCCACCGAGCAATCAAAGCTCTCTCAGTCTTTAGTCCTTAATTAGAACGTTACTATGCTAGTTTAAGATTTGTTGTATGTATCATTCATAATAAATTCTTTTTAAAAAGTCTTGTGTGGATTAAAGAATCATAACTATATATATATATATAAAATGTCATTTTACAACACACCTCAACAGTCTAAAAAAATACATAAACTAGAGGGTATACATCATTCCAAGACATCTAAACATGCACTGAAGCAAGAGAAAGTAACATAACAACAAATAAGAAAGATTGCATTTAAACAGCTGATCAGCAGACAACTGAAACGTAGAATAAAAGTGTATCAAATAATCAAGAAATACACAAAATTAAACAAATTATAAGAATAAATTTTTGAAAAAAAAAACAAAAATACTCCACCAGTGTACTGTGTTTACTGGACCACTGACCATCCAAAGCCTGGATAAAGGAGTATCATTGGGGGAAGGCTGAAAACCTGCCCATCTCTTGTAAAAAAAAAAGCATCATGTTACTAACGCTCACCAACAAAATTGGACCAGAAGCCCTTACTGAACTGAAAAACAAGTTATTTGGACTTGAATGAATATCATAGCCATTCAGGAAACAAGATGGATAGGATGTGGCAAATTCAGCAGGAATGAATTGAACTTCTATTGTAGGGAGAGGGGGGATAATTTGAGAGGGAATACCTGGTTTTAAAATGAATGAAATCAGCAATACTCAATTTCCAACCTATAAATAACAGAATATGTACTATGAGGATTAAGGTAAAATATCTTAATATTACCCTAATAAATGTACATAATTGAGAAAAGAGAAGGGGAGGAGAGGAAAACCTTTTATAAAGAACTGAACAATATTCTAAGAAATCACCCATCTTTCATCATCAAAATAGTACTAGTGATTAAAACATACAAATAAGAGGGGATCTGCATTGGAAGACAGTGTATGCATCATGGAACAAATGACAATGGTGAGCGTTTGATCAATCTTGTGGCATCCAATGCACTAGTTGTTATGAGTGCAATCTTTCCTTGCAAAGACAAAGATAGGAAACTCGGAACTCACAAAAAGGTGTTGCTACACAGATAGATCACATACTCATACTGTCTAGAAACTTCAATTCAATAAATGATGTTAGGTCATACCTGGGGCCAGATGTGAACTAAGACCACTATTTAGTTATGACAAAGATGGATCAATGGGCGAGGTTAGCATGCAGTTCACAGGTCCAAATAAGATAGAACAAAACTCAAAGAGGAGGAAATTATAAACTCATTCCAGTCAAGTATTGAGTAAGGAGTTAGAAACATCTCTACAATTGAAGGAGAAAGAGAAGTTAAAGAAGAGAGGGACCTCTTGAAGCAAATCTTGGCAGAATCAGGAAACCAGTATTATCAGAAGAATAGGAGGACCAATAACACCTGGTTTGAAAAGGAATGTAAAGCAGCAATAGAGGAAAAATATGCAAAGAGGTCAATTTTCTTGAGCTGAGACACTAGAATAGTAGGAAAGAGTATTATGAAGGAAGAACAAAATCAAAGTCAATACTAAGGAACAAGAAGAAACAAGCGCTACTAGAAGCGCTCGTGAACACCATTGACTCAAGAGCGAGTAACAAGATGAGGAAATGTTTTGAAGAAGTATGGACCAAAATCTGCAGGTTTTAGCAAGACAATACAGTTATAAATGATGAAGGTAAGCTACTGATCATGGACCAGGATATACAAGGAAGATGGAGGGATCACTTTAAGAAACTAATTGAAAATTAATAACCTATCAGAAGATGAAAATGAGATTGGACAAGTTCCACCAGACAGTATTAATATTCAATCAAATTTGTAAAAACTAAAATCAATAAAGCAGGAGGTTCTCAACCAATAGAAGTAATTACTAAGTTCATAGAACAAATCTGGACCTCAGAAACAATGCCACAAAAATATTGTGAGTCTATCATGTTGGAATATATACAATATTTGCTATTTGGTAACACTGATTGTATGATAACAAAGGGGAAAGTTCTAAGTTTTTATATGTGTGTACAGTTGATTTAAATATAGTGTTTCTTAACAGTGATAAATGTATTTCTTTTCTTTATAAATTTAACATGGTAGCAGAGCGTGGTTTAATTAGTATCTGTGTTAAAAGTTTTATTTATTGTGAAAGTGGGCAAGAGTTTACCTTCGTTATCTGTTCTGCTGTTGATATTTGGCAAGGGTCCAAATCATCCAAGATGGCATCGAGCCGTGGTGATTCTGTTATCATTCCAGTTCCAGTGAAAATAAGTTGTATCCTATAAGATGTACTATTCAAGAAGGAAACAATTTTATTTCAGCAAAAAGTTTGTTGACTACTGAAAGGTCTACAAAAGAGCGCCTCCATAGAGTTCTGGGTCAAGTAAATTTAAATGATCTGAAAATTATGTGTCAAGAACAATATTTAGAAGATTTACCTGATTCTTTTTATGATAGGTACCTAACCTGTGAAATTTGTATAGAAAGTTAATTGACAAATTTAAAGTATGATACAACACGTAGACGAGCTAAAGTATTGTGGTGAGATTGTTCATACTGATGTTAAGTTTTTAGATGTTGATGGTTATAATGGTGAAAAGTACTTAGTGAGTTGTATAGATGATTACTCAAGGATTGCAGTTTTTACCCAAACAAAAAGAAATCTGAAGTTTAGGAAAAATTTGTGGAGTATTTTAATGTTCTAAAAAATTATGGTCAAGGCCCGTTAAGAGAATTGAGATGCGACAATGGAAAAGAGTATATCAATCAAGAATTTTATGATTTGGCCAAAGATCAAGGTTTTCACATTTTTCCATGTATTGCTTACAATCATGAGCTAAATGGAGTAGCTGAAAGACATAATCGTACAATTATGGATCGAGTAAGATGTTTGAGAAAAGAAGCTCAAATTGAAAGAAAATATTGGCCAAAGATTGTTATGGCAGCCTGCTTTATTGGAAATCGATTAAGAAACAGTTCTACTTTTGAAAAACTTACTCCATATGAGATTTACATGAGAAATGTAAAAATTATTGAACAGGGTACTGATTGCATATTACTATGGAAGATGAGTGTAACAGTGAAGATAGTGAAACTGAAGATCATCCATGTGAAAGTGAAAAAGAAGTAGAGTCTGATAAAAGATGAAAAGGATAAGAATGAAAGGCCTAAACGGTTTAATGATTACATCATGGTAAATTTTGCAAATTTTGTTGATCCAAAAACTTATGAAGAAGCAATGAAGTCTAATGTCTCTGATGAATGGAAGGTTGCTATGGAAAAAGAAATGAGATCTTTAAATGAATCAAAAATCTGGATTTCTGTTGATAGACCAATTGATAAAGATGTTCTGAGTGTGAAATGGGTTTTTCGCCAAAATTATGAGAAAAACTTTAAAGCAAGACTGGTTGTGCGAGGCTTTGAACAAAGTGATCTAGTTGATGAGATTTGTGCTTCAGTGCAAAATTATCAAGTTTAAGAACACTGTTGAGTATTGCTGTAAATCGAAAATATTTTGTACATCAAATGGATGTGATAACTACTTTTTAAATAGCCCATTTCAGTCTGAAGTTTATGTTGCCCAGCTACCTGGATTTGAAACTAACGATGACAAAATTTATCTGTTGAAAAGATCATTTTATGGATTACGTGAATCTCCAAGAAACTGGTATGACTTGTCCAACAAGTTTAGTGTGAACTTGAATTTTCAGAGAAGTGAATATGACTTATGTTTGTACTGTAATCCAGCCGCTGTAATATTCTGTATCTTATTTGTTGATGATTTATTGATTTGTGGGAAAGATTTGAAAGCCATTGAAAAGATCAAAGCTGAACTTATGAAGAGTTTTAAGATGAAGAACTTGGGAGAAGTACCAAGAAGTATCTTGGTATTAATATAGATTACAATCGAGAAAAGGGAGTGATGAAAATGTTACAGTAGAGTTAAGTTTGAGGCATTTTGCCCGATGATTAATGTTTGCTAGACCACTCATATTGTAAGGGGGTGTGTTGGAATATGTACAATATTCGCTATTTGGTAACACTGATTGTATGATAACAAGGGGGAAGGTTCTAAGTTAAAATATAGTGTTTCTTAACAGTGATAAATGTATTTCTTTCCTTTATAATTTTAACATGTCATTATATCAATTTAAAAAAAATAAATAGGTGACACAACTCAATGCAAGAACTATAGATAACGTATAGCATAATGCATCAGCTAAACTTATCCACATAAGCCACATATCAGACTGTGTTAAAATGCTGAGTTTCACCCTCGATTCGGACTTTGAGGAACTCTTCCCAACCATCCAATGAAGATTGAAGGCTCAGTGGGTCCTCTCAGACTATTGAGTCTCACAGATCCTAACAGGACACGGAGGGTTCTTGGGAAAGCTACAGAGTTTTAGAACGAACACTGACTCCTGGTGCCCCATGTGCGGAGTTCCTGAAACAGCAGAACACGTAATAGTAGATAGCTTAGCCATGGAAGGACACCTAGCCAGGCTGTCTAGACAGACCGAGATTTTCGCCCTCGCCGAGTCGGACTTCCTCCGTCTGATGGAAGAAGAGAACTATCCTTTCTTTAGAGAGTTCGTTAACAGGTGGAAAGAGGTGGTGGCTTGACCGCCCAGTGATGTTGAATTGGAGTTTAAGATAGTTCTTTTAACTATAGTTAGTTTAACTATCTTAAAGTTGAATTGGACTGAGACCAGGAAGTGAAAAAAAGAAAAAAAAAAGTAAACAATGTTTTCGATAACCTACAGTCAATCTATTTTTGTGTAAAAGAAGCGAAAATAAGGTTAAAATGATCCTGAATCCAAAGACAAAAAATTGGTTTATAATTCGGGTCAGCACAGTAAAATATACTACTTTCGTTTGGTAAACAATATTTCCTATAATTGAAAATGTATAACCGAAATTAAGCTTAAAATGGTCCAAATTTCGATGATAAAAAGTGGAATTTTGATTTGCTGAGGACAAACCGGGGAAATATACAGTTTTGGTTTGGAAGGCAATGTTTTCTATAATCGAAAATAAGCTCAAAATGATCCAAAATCCGATTACCAGCACTAGGACTTGGATTTCGTGTTTGCTAGGGGAAATAATTTGATTGGAAGTCAATGTTTTCTGTAATCTACAGGTAGTTTTGTATGGAATGAGCTAAAATCAGCTTCAAATTGAAAATTCGATGTCCAACAATGGCGTTTTGATTCGCATCTATCCGGAAAAATTACAATTTTCATTGGTAGTTAATGTTTTCAGTAATCTACAGTTTAACTAGTTTTATATGGAGTTTGCGAAAATCAGCTTAAAATAATCCAGAATGCTATGACCAACATTAGGGTTTAAATTCGCGTTAGCCCTGGGAAACCGACCACTTTTGATTGTTAGTCAATGTGTTCTGTAATTCTACAGTTAACCTAGTTTTGCATGGTATTAGCTTTAAAATATCCCCAAAAGTGGAGTTTTATTTCACGTTTGCTAAGTGAAACCGAATTTTTTTTAATTTTTAATTGTTAGACAATGTTTTCTACAATCTAAAGCCAACATAATTTTGTATAGAATGCGTGAAAATAATCCGAAAAACTATGACCAAAGGTGGGTTTATATTTATCTGTCCAACAAAGCCAACCATTTTCGATTAGTAAATAATATTTTCTATAATCAACAAACAACCTAGTTTTGTGTGGAATAAGGCAAAATCAAGGACCAAAAATTAACCATTTCTGATTGATAGACAACATTTTCTATAACTAGTAAGTTTTGTGTATAATAAGAAAAAAACAAAGTAAAAATGATTATATATTCGATTACCAAAAGTTGTTTGTTGATTCGCGTATTCCAGGGGAAACCGATAATTTTTCTTGGTTTATATCATCAAAACTAAAAATTGTTTTATATGGAATCGGTCAAAATCAACTAAAGATAATCCGAAGTTCAATGACTAAAAAGAGGCTACGCATGTGGATTACCGATTTCAATGAAACATTTTTGGCTGATTCTAGGTCGAAAAATATTGGACTCGTGTATACAGTTAGACTTGTTTTCTATGGAATCAGCTTTAAAACGTCTGAAATTCGTTTCCCAGAAAGTGGGTTTGATTCGCGTCTGCTCGAAGAATTCGACCATTTTCGATTGGTATACAATGTTTTCGATAATCTACAGTGAACCTATTTTGAATAAAACAAGAAAAAATAATCCAAAATTTTATGACCATCAATAGCGTTTTGATTAGCATCTATCCAGAAAAATCGACAAACGATATTAGATCAACAAAAAAATCATGCAGATCCTCTTCTTCTTGAGGAAATCGGCGATTTTCGATTATAGAGAAATGTTTTCTAAGATCGACAGTCATCCTAGTTCTGTATGGAATAAGCAAATTGAGAAACTAAATTTCAATAAAGATAAATTTTTTGAGCGGAAGGTAGCCGGCGGGTACAGGCTCAGATCGCAGATATTTTCATAAAAGCGCCCAATGGATGGCTAGAGCGCTTTAAAACCTAACATAACATCTGGAACAAGTTTAGTTTCCATTTTTTAATTATATTACATATTAAATCTTTAAAATATTATTGCATACAACAGAGTCATCGAGTGGTAGATGTCATATCTTCCACATTGGAGCGCGGTATGAACTGCACGGGAGTCTTCCTCGATATTGAACAAGCTTTTGATCGAGTCTGGCATCCAGGTCTGCTCTATAAACTTCGTCAATTCCTACCCCCAACATATTTCCTTATAATCCGCTCCTACCTCACTGATAGAACCTTTAAACTAAATCATAACCTAGCTTACTCATCGCCGGTGTTCCTCAAGGTAGTATCTTAGGTCCCATTCTTTATACGGTTTATACAGCTGACATCCCAACCCACCCTAACACAGTCCTAACAACATACGCTGATGACACATGTATACTTTCTGTAAACAACGATCCAACTAATGCATCACAAACACTACAGGCACACATAACATCTATTGAAGAATGGTGTAAAAACTGGAGAATCAAAATAAATCCTGACAAATCCCACCAGATCACCTTTACTCTCCGTCGTAAACCTCTGCCCTCCTGTCCTACAGTATCCTTTCTAGATACACCACTAATGCCTGTTGAACAGATTCGATACTTAGGACTCCATCTTGACAAGAGACTTACTTGGAATCCACACACAAGACTGAAACGACAAGAAACTGCTCGTAGATTCCGATTGCTACAACACTTACTTGACAAACGCTCTAAACTTCCCATTCACTACAAAAAATTAGTATACACTACAATAATCAGTCCAATTTGGACATATGGAATAGAGCTCTGGGGCTCCACCAAACCATCAAATTCTTCCCGCATCCAATCGTTACAATCCAAAATCCTACGTAAAATCCTTAATGCTCCTTATTACGTCACAAATAAACTCATTCAGAAAGACCTTAACATCCCATTCGTTGCAGATTTGACCCAAAACAGATATGCGTCTTTTCATTCCAAACTCCTTAACCATCCTAACCCATTAATTCTTAATCTTTCATCCTTAACAATCCTTGATAATCCTCCGAGGCGTCTGAAAAGAAGATGGCCAAGAGACCTTCTAATTTAAATTAATGTTTGAAGTACCACCAATGGGTGGTTCCTTCCCAAGATTTTCAAGTGTATATTTAACATACTACATATTTACCTATTGTATTATTTTGTACAGTAAATAAATAATTAAAAAAAAAAAATATTATTGGGTATAAATAAATGGATTAATACACTATAAATTTCTTTCATTTAAATTAATAAACTTATTTTGATTCTTTTTAAGAAGTAAATATCCCTTATCGGTGAACACTCCTCGGAAACGGACAAATCTGCCGGTCCCGTGGATGTCCGTAAAAAAACAGGTTTTAGTACATTTTTATACATTAACTATTGAAATTTACAACTGTATTAAAAATATATACAAAAGTAAATGTGAGATTAGAGTGGCATGACTTGTTGAGAATCTACCCATTGATAGAACTCCAATTAAATTTCTAAATTAAAAGATGTCGTGAACATCTTCTTTTCAGACGCCTGGGAGGACTATCAGACAATGAAAAAGAAGCCTGGTTGGGTAGTGAAGTGGGTTTGGATGGTTAGGAAGGATTGGTATCAGGTTCTGGCAAAACCGGCAACATATGGAACCAGAATAAATAAGGCCGAACAATGCCAGCTCACCCACTCACTCGAAATCAGGGGCATTCCGGTGAAAACAAGAGAAACACCAGAGGGCATAATATGTTCGATTGGGGCGGCACTGGGAGTAAAGATCAGCCCGGAAGACCTAGAGACTGGGGAAAGAAAAAGGCCAAGCGGAGAGGACCCTCGCCCGGCTGCGATAGTGGTGCGATTCGTTCGCCAGACTGTCCGCGACGAGGTGATTCGGCTCCGAAAGTCTCTTTTCACAGATTTCACCACGAGGCATCTCGGCTGGGGAAAGCGACCAACGGATCTATATAGGCGAAGAGATGACCCCCGCCAATAGACACCTGTACTGGCTGGGGAGGCAGGTGAAGGCAGCCGGCAAATTGAGGTACGTCTGGGCAACCTATCGTCATCATTAATACAGCTGAGGATCTGGAAGTCTTTCACTGACGCCACCCGCATAGTTACATCAGACTTAAACTTCTATTAATTTGTAATTTATTATTTTTATTTCTTAGTCTATTTTTACATTTTCATTATAACTTCGTACATTTAGCAAATTTAATTTAGTTTTTTTGATATATTTTCTAAACACATTTTTACATCTATATCTATTATTTTCATCTTATTTTTTATTTACTCTTCTAAGTAGCATTATTTCTATTTTTATTTGCAAACCAAGTAAATTATCATTGTGTTCAAGTATTTATTTTATTTCTAGTAAATTTTATTTATTATTTCTATATTTTTCTAAATTTAAGGTAAAATTGTATTTAATTTGTTATTTTTTTACTCAGCACATTTTTTTTTTTTTTTTTTTTTAATGCTTAATAAGAGTTTATTGCCTATCTCATTGTATTCAAATTGTAAACGTACCCTCTCCTTTGATATTAACCCAAATATCCTTTTCAACACATTCTCAATTTTCCTTCCTCATTCCAATAATAAATTTGATCCGATCCTCACAGCTTCACACTCTTTCCTTTGACTAGTATCCTAACATCCTGCCATGTTAACTCCCAATCCCTTCCGGCACATTATGACGAATTTCTGGATTATTTCCTCCAAAATTTTTACCACACCATTGCCGTCTCAGAAACGTGGCTTAAACCCAATATCCCTATTGGGGGGATACATCATCATCTTCCTCTATCTCCATCCCCAACTTTCCCTCCTTCGTAATGACTGAATGGACCGTACTGGTGGTGGAGTTGCTCTATACATTCATGACAGTCTGAGGACCAAAATCCTTTTCCATCCTTTGACACCCCCCACTTGGAATACATTTTTGTGCAACTTTCTTCAAGCTCTTTTTCCCCTTTTACTATTATTAAAACGATTCAGCTATTACGATGGCTGAATCTCCGCCGGCTAAGCGTAAAAAATCGCGATTTAAAGTTACAGGCCTAGAAAATAATGTAAATACGCCAAAAAATTATAGTAGATTCTATACTATTAAAAGAATGGAAACTGGCGAAGATGGAAATGCTTTGGATTTTAGTAAGATCTCGCCTTTCTTTATTTATAAAAACCTCAACAATCTTATTGGTGAAGTCAGACAGTGTAAAAAATTGAGAGATGGAACGCTCTTAATTGAAATATTGTCTGATAGACAATCTGAAAAAATTTTAAAATATGAAAATTTTTCTAATAATTTCCCGATTAAGATCGAACCGCACAGTAAATTAAAGATGAGGGGGTTATTTGGTATCCGGAGCTGAATTTTTGTACTATTGAAGAAATTAAAGACGAATTAAAAATACAAAACGTTATTGATGTTAAAACAATGACATTTTATAAAAAAAATGGAAAGCACGAAAGCCATAATTATCTCCTAACATTCAACACCCCAACTTTACCAAGTGAAATTAAAATAGGATACCAAAATATCAATGTGAGAATGTTTATTAGTAATCCGACTCGCTGTATGGTTTGCTGTAGGTTCGGCCATAATAACATACGTGTAAAAAAGAACCATTATGTAGATATTGTGGAAAAAACAAACACGAAGGTACACAATGCAATAGCCCCCTAAAATCTGTTAATTGCCCAGAACAGCATGACTCTTTTTCGAAAAATTGTAAAGCATTTCTTAAAGAAAAAGAAATAAGATGTATTCAAGACATGGACAAAATTAGTATGCAGCCGCTAAAAAAAAGTACGAGTCATTAAATCCATCATCTTCTCAGATCATATTTTTTAATATTGTTAAAAACCAGAAAAGAGTTAGTGTTAGTGTACAGACCGATGAACTAAATGAAAAAGTTTTTATTTTTAAAAAGTCATTAGAATAAATAAACAAACCAACTTTAATACCCGGCCGCTCGGGAGATAGTGATAAAAGCGGCTAACCCAAACCATGGTCACCATGGTGTTCTTCTTGTTCTTCTATGGGGTTTAAAAGATCTAAATGCACGAGGAAAAATGATTGAAAACTTTCTAAAACTATCCTTCTAAATAGTACCCAACCAACTTATCTCAGCTCTAGTTGTAGAATATTTTCAGCTCTCGACTTATCTTTCTGCAGCTCCACGCTATACAATAATCTAGACTGGACCGTTCTTTCCGATTTACACAGTAGTGACCACTTCCCAATATTAATAAAATTCACAAATTTAAATCCTATATGCCGAACTAAACCCAGATGGTTGCTAGACAAAGCTGATTGGCTCCAATATACGTTCCTGGCTATTCCACCACAAGGATCTCCTCATGATATGAGTGTTGAGGAGGGATGTGTGGCAATCAATGGTACCATCTTACAAGCGGCTAAATCATCAATACCGATGACATCTGGATTGCCGAAAAGACCATCTGTCCCATGGTTTAATGACAAGTGCAATGAAGCCATTAAAAATCGTCGAAGGGCATACAAAAAATTCCAAAGGTCAAAGGACAACCGGTAACCTAATAGAGTATAAAAGGATCACAGGGATACAGACAAATTAATGGTGTACCTCAGGGATGTGTACTCAGTCCAACTCTTTTTTCTTTAGCTATAAATGAATTAGGACTGAATTTGCCTAGGGGAGTTAAGCCTCTTTTGTTTGCCGACGATCTGGAAATTTTTTGTCGATCTGGAAGTATTCACGAAATCCAACTTAAATTACAGAATGCAATAAACAGGATCAAACAGGTCACACACTACCGACATTCAATTCTCCGTCGAAAAAACCTCTGTCACCCGATCGATTTCTAAGTAACTCCCAAATAACATACGCTGATTACCATAGATTTCTAGGTTTAACATTTGAGAAAAGACTGACGTGGCAACATCATATTTGTAGACTAAAAACGAACTGTACCAAAAAACTAAACATTCTTCGCTCACTAAGCTACTAGCTTACTCACACTTTATAAGGCATTAATACGTTCAAAAATGGACTACGGATCATTCGTCTACGGATCGGCTCGTTACCAAGTGCTAGCTAAGCTGGATACGATCCATCACGCCGGAATCCGAATAGCGACCGGAGCATTTCGAACAAGCCCTATTCTTAGCCTATGCGCTGAATCCGGACAATTGCCTCTTTTATTTAGAAGATTAAAATTAGCCATAGGCTACACTTCAAAATTGTACCCACAGACAGAACATCCGACCCATAAATATATATTCAATGGTAAGTTTTCCAATATTTTTCAAGTAAAACGAAATTCAACTCTTCCGCTGTCAGAAAAAATCGCCTCGACCATCTCTTTTCTTAAAACCTCAAAAATTAATCAATCAGAAAATGACCATCCACCCTGGACCCATCAACGACCTAAAACTATTCTAGAACTCTCGAAATACTTGAAGCACAACACTGAACATTCTCGATATAAAGCTCATTTTTCTCGCCTTATCCAAAACATGCCAACAGTCTTTACAATCTTCACAGACGGATCTAAGTCAGAACAGTCAACAGCATTAGCTTTTGTTATCAAAAATTGCACGCACAAAATCAAACTACACAAGCTATGTGACATATTCATTGCTGAACTAAATGCAATAGCAGCAGCATTATATTTCTGTTTGTCTTCGATCCAAAACAACATCATAATAGTAACAGATTCACTAAGCTCGCTAAAAGCCATAGATTACATGTATCCGAAACACCACAAAATTTCTAAGATCCATTACTATTTAACCACCCTAGTAAATCTGGGCATATCAGTACAATTAATGTGGGTTCCGAGTCACGCGGGAATCACAGGAAACGAACTGGCTGATCGAGCTGCTAGAGAAGCACTCACGCAACCGGGACGCGGCAAAGTCGTTTTAACTCCAACAGAGATGAGCAGATCCCTCATAAGGGAAATTACAGATGGGTTGCAATTTATGTGGAACGAGAGCCCCGCGAGTAAGCTGAAAACTATAAAGAAGGAAGTTAGACCATGGAGTACCTCCAGCCGCAAATGTCGTAGAGTAGAAGTTGTACTCACTAGACTGAGAATAGGACACACAAGACTCACTCATTCCTACCTCATTACAAAGGAGGCGCAACCAAAATGTAAACACTGAAGTAACAATATGACAATTGGCCACATCATTGAGGAATGCCTATACTTTACGTCACAACTCAGCAGATTTGGATTGAAACCTGACATATCATCAGCCCTCAGAAACGATGACAAAACTATAGAATCGGTACTTAAATTTTTGAGAACACAAAATATAATTGCAGAAATATGATATAAAAAAACTATTTACAATAGTCCATTGTGGGCGGTTAAAAAGAAGAGTGCTCCAGGTGATACCACTAAAAAATACAGAGTGGTGATAGATTTCAGGAAGCTGAACGAGAATACCATAGACGAAAAGTATCCAATCCCCAGATTTGAAGACATTTTGGACAGGCTAAGCGGGGCGACGGTATTCAGCACATTGGACTTGAAGGCCGGATATCATCAAATCAAGATACACCCTAAGGATCACCATTCGCATTCGAGAGAGGCCACTATGAATTTACAAGGATGCCGTTTGGCCTCAAAAATGCTCCTATAACCTTCCAGCGCCTGATGGACGAGTCTTTGAGGGGAATAGACGAATCAGTATGCCAGATTTACATGGATGATCTCCTAGTGTTCAGTAAGAACGAAGACGAACATGTGCAACATTTACATAGCGTATTCCAGAGAATCAGGCAATTTGGGCTCAAATTATCGGCAGATAAATCATCTTTGGGGTAGGAGCAAATCATTTTTTTGG
The DNA here is from genome assembly GCF_000696795.3 of Halyomorpha halys. Classification (NCBI taxonomy): domain Eukaryota; kingdom Metazoa; phylum Arthropoda; class Insecta; order Hemiptera; family Pentatomidae; genus Halyomorpha; species Halyomorpha halys. The sequence continues at coordinate 1,489 of NW_027106199.1, read as the reverse complement.
GCCACACGATCTCCAGGGAAGGAGTTAAACCCGACGCAGATAAAGTCGCAGCAATACAGAAGATGGCAGTGCCTAGGGATGTAAAGGGAGTTCGGAGGTTGCTGGGAACTTTTAATTATTATCGGAGACTTGAGCCAGAAATGGCTGAGTACCTAAAGAGAGTTTGGTTGACTGCAGCTTGAGGTTGGTTGTTTTGGTTCATAATCTCTTTGTTCAGAACTGCTTTTCTCACTAATCCGTTACTGGTCATAATTCAAAGAGAACAATGAAAAAAAATTGTTTTCTTTTAGACTGAAAATTAATCCAGTATCTAAAGTTCCCGGGTTTCGGCACCAGTTAAGTATCGGCGAAAGCCAAATGTCAAAAAAGAGAAGAAGGAATAAGATGTAACACGTGTGAATTGCTGTAACATACTAGATTTATTGTGTTCGCTACATCTCTTTTATACCCTCGATCAGCTGATCCCCTCAGTCAGCTGACATCGAAATAACAGCTGACTCAGACCGTAACTTATATATATATATAAATGTCAAAATGTCAAAAAAGAGAAGAAGGAATAAGATGTAACACGTTTGAACTGCTGTAACATACAGGCTTTATTGGGTTCAGTACATCTTTATATATACACATGATCAGCTGATCTGCTCAGTCAGCTGACATCGAAGTACCAACGACTGTAACTCCCCCCACCAGTTTACGAACAAAACTCGTAAACTGTAGAATATAACATATATAGAAAAAATATGGAAAATTATTTACAATAAAAAAAAACTCACAAGTAGATCAAAAGTAAACATAAACATATAAATTAAACTTAAAAATAAAGAAAAAGATTTCTGGTACAATAAAATGAACAACATAAAATAATAAAAAAATAAAAACGTCAAAAATAAACTAAAACACAACATTAAAAAATTAAATAAATAACTACATTTCAAGTGGAGGTGATATGAGAACAGTCCAGTCTCTATATTATCATTCCCGGAAGTTTTAATCGTTCAATATGGACAGTTCGCCTCTTTTTAGGTTCTCGGATAATCTTTATCGTAACTACATTATTCCCCCTAATGATTATCACCTTGAATGGGCCCTCGTATCGCTGTATCTCCTTACCCCTGTTAGAACCCAACTTTCTATATACGATCGTCCCAATTTTGATATCTCTGATCCTGTTTGTGACCTTAAGATTTTCCTGCGCCATCCTCCTGTTTTTTTCCTTTTCGATTCTTCCGCGTGCTTTTTCCCATAACTTTCTTCGAGCAATGTAATTATTCAGTATTTCACCCCCATCAGCTGTCGTGCCCTTACAGTCCCGCCGGTGTCCGTGAAGCCCAAAGAGGACCTCAAATGGTGAAAACCCCGTAACTGCATGTATGGAATGATTATATGCTAGAGGTCAATCATGGTCACCCATTTGTACCCCTTCCATGTAATCTTTCAGCGGTGCATCTGTAGTAGGTGTCTTCTCCTGTCTTCCTTTAGGCGGATG
>NW_027106198.1:30796-35389 GCF_000696795.3 Halyomorpha halys | reverse complement strand
TAGGATTTGTTTTTATTGTAAATAGTTTTTCTTTATTGTTCTTGTTTTCTATGTTATTATATTATATAGTATTAGTTTACGAGGATTGTTCGTAAACTGGTGGGGGGAGCTACGGTCTGTGTCAGCTGTTATTTCGATGTCAGCTGACTGAGGGGATCAGCTGATAGAGGGTATATAAGAGATGTAGTGAACACAATAATGCCAGTGTTTTACAGCAGTTCTAGCGTGTTAGATCTTATTCCTTCTTCTCTTTTTTGAGATTTTGCTTTCGCCAATACTTAACTTATATATATAAACTTATGAGTACTTGGACTGAAAGACTTTAAATAAAGAAAAATGGGAACAGAACTATAACACACGCTTACTAGAATGATACTGCCTTTATTCTCTCTGTAATGCTACTATATGCATTATCAGTGCTTATTTACATAGTGAGTTAGGATCAAGGTTGTATTGAACCCTTGTTCTACCATAACCCCTCCCCCCCACGAGTTTATGCACATTCCTCATAAACTCCAAAAAGATAAAAACGCAAAAAATAATAAAAAACTAACCTATGTACAGGAAATAAAAGAAAAAAGAAAACTGAAAGATATACTTTTCATAACCTAAAAGTAGCACACTCACTGCACAAAGAAAAAAAAATATCGCTCACTCCTTTTCTCCTCACCATAAACTTAATAACTAAGTTAAAATAAACATTTAAATCTTCTACATATGTAAATCTTTACATCTGTATACATCAACGTTATGTGCAATAGACGTTGTGACATTGCTTATATTTTACAGAAAGAGACAAAAAGCTGAAAAGCAAAAAAAAAAAAAAATTACAAGAAAAAGAAAACATTTGCCTTTGCAGAGATGAGAAAACTCCAGATTTCAGTGATTGTCTGACATGGGAAACTTGAGTTGTTCTACATGAACCGTCCTTCGTTTCTTGGGTTCTTTAACACTCTCTATAGTTACAATATTATGCTCTCTAATTGTAATCACCCTCAATGGTCCCTCATATCTTTGAGGCTCCTTACCCCTGTTGGAGCTCACTCTACAATACACAATGGTCCCGATGTCCATTTTCCCCACTATTTTCTGTAAGCCCGCGTTATAGCGCGCCACGCGTTTGGAATTTTCCTTCTCTATCTTCTCCCTCACCTTGCCCCACGTTTCTCGAGCCACCCCATTGCCGATCAACTGCCGTGTTTCTATAATCTCACGAGCGCCCTCGGAGACCAAAAAGAATTTCGACGGGAGAGAAACCGGTAACCATGTGAACACAGTGGTTCTTAGCCGCTTTCGCTCTCACCATACCTGCATCTGGTTCCAGTAGGTAAACCCTCAGGTGATTACTTAGAGTACTGTGGAGCCGCTCTATACCCCCCTACTTTTAGGATGACCAGGGGTGTTCAGATGCCATTTAACCTCAAGGGCCTTCATTTTTTCCTTAACGTTTGCATTATCAAACTCCCGGCCTGCGTCCGACGCAATCCGTTCAGGGATTCCGTAAAACTGGAACCATACACGCAGAGCTCCCAGCACCGCCTCCGCTTATTTCTCTTTAATCAGCTGTGCCATAGCCACTTTACTGAAAAGATCGGACGCCGAAACCCACTTGTAGCCTCTCCAGATGAAGGTGTTGATCAGCTCGTCTGCGTGTGGTGTGTTCGCGTTTCCTGTTGCGTTGCCTTGGGTGGGTGTCTACCATACTTGGTGCTCAGGCATACGTCGTATTTTCCAATGGTTTCCTGGATAATTTTCCGCATCCCTCACCAGAAGTACTTTCGACGAAGAGCTTGGTAGGTCTCGTTTAGGCCGCGGTAATTGGTCTTCCCCTGATGGTACGCCAGGGTGACCTCCTTCTGTTGCTCCTCATCTCGGAGGGTTTTCACCATCGCCGTACAACGAATGAAGGTTCGGTCCATGCCTATTGATTCCCTTCTCCAGAGCCTCCGAATCTTCTCCCATACAACTCCGTTCCCTACGTATGGTAAGTGGTAAGTCCTCCCTCCCTTGAATGCATCATTAAGCGCTCGGGAAATTTGATCATACCTGACCTCCAATGTCGACCAGATAGTGGTAATCGATGTCCATGTATTTGACGAAATCCATCTTCATCAACCCCAACGTTCTGGTCTTCCAGATGATTTGGTGTGCTTCATCGTTTATTATTTTATCGATCTGGTCCATTTCTGTCGGTCTTCCCTCGGTCGAACTTTCATCTCCAGATGGTGTTCGTGGTCGTGCTCCGGTGTACTTTGCGTTTCCTCCTCCTTCCAGCGTCCATTCTCTCGGAAACTGGCGTAAGTCTCCAGGCGTGTGGGTTTGCTCCTCTTCTATTGCATTTATAGAGATCGCCCGAGACAGCCAATCGGATATCACATTCTCCTTTCCTGGCTTGTACTGGATTTCAATGTTGTATTGGCTGAGGAGCTCCTTTCAGCGGGTCACTCTAGCCGAGGATTCCTTTAACCTCCCAAACCTTTGAAGTGGCCTATGGTCGGTATGCACCCGAAACGTTCTACAAAATCCATAGGGGCGAAAGTGTTCTACCGCCCAAACGATTCCTAATAGTTATCTCTCCAATACACTATATCTCGTTCTTGCATCGGTCAGTCGTCCGCTAGCGTATGCCACCGGTCTTTCTTCGCTCTCACCCTTCTGTGATAATACCGCCCCCAACGCATACTCGCTTGCGTCCGTAGAGATGATAAAAGGGCCCTGAAAACCTGGGAATGCGAGCACTAGTTCCCACTGAATTGTCTCCATGCATTTCCTATTGTTCTCGACCATATCCGGTGTCACGACTACCCTATTGCTCTTTTTCAGTAGGTGGTTTAAAGGTACCAGATATTAGTTTATAGTAATAGGTACCAGATACCCGTCATGCAGAGTACGAAACGCCTGTAATAATTTAGGACGCCTAATTACCTCCTTATTCCCTTCACGTACTTTGGTATCGCCATCTTCCGGATCACCTCTATCTTATTCGAATCAGGCTGGACTGCCTGTTTGGAAATAGTGTGCCCTAAAAATTTATTTGAGTTTGTCCCAGTACTGACTTCTCTGCAGACATCTTCAAGCCAAATTTCCTAACCTGTTGGAACACTACATGCAAGTGGGACACAAACTCTACCTCGGTTTCACTGAACACTAGAAGATCGTCCATGTACACCTGGCACAGGAACTCATTGATTCCTCGCAAAAACTCGTCCATCTCAGCCGCTGAAATGTGATGGGGGCATTTTTCAGGCTGAAGGGCATCCTTGTGAATGCCCCCTTTCCAATGTAAAGGTCGTTTTATGCTGGTCTTCTGGGTGCATTTTGATTTGCTGATGCCCGGCTTTCAAATCCAGGGTACTGAAGAATGTTGCCCCACCTAGTCTATCCAGGATACCTATGGGATACTTCTCGTCCACCGTATTGTCATTGAGGCTTCGGTAATCAATCACCACCCTATAACGCTCTCCCTTGTCTCCTGGTGCGCTTGTCTTCCGCACTGCCCACAGTGGGCTGTTTTAGAGTGACGGCTTGTCAACAATGATGTCCTGTTTTTTGAGGTCCTCCAATTCTTCTTGAATGTGCTGCCTCATCGCATGCGGGTACCGCCTTTCTTTTACGTACGTCACTTTCTCCTGTTTCAAGGAGATTTCATGCATGGTTTGTCCTGTCCCCCCCAACAAGTCTCCCTCTTTAAATAAAATATCTGAGTATTCCCTCTTAATTTCCTGTCTCCATCTCCCCCCTCCCTGGATTGCACCTATCCTTTTCCTCCCCTTTAGGCGAAGTTCAGTAATTTACAGTAAAAAAAAGTTCCTTTATACACATCATTTTAAAAACTCACAAGCTCCCTTAAATAAATCCTAAATAACTAATTTAAACTTTCTTTTTTTTTAATAATTTATTTATTGTTATTTACAACTCTATACATATATACACATCAAGTGAATTTTCTGTAAGTGTTATTATGACATGAAACAAACATGTAGAGAATCTACCCATTGATAAAACTCCAAAAACATTTCCAATGGAGAAGATCTCGAGGCCATATTCTTTTCAGACGCCTAGGAGGATTATTAGGTAGTGAAGGAGAAGCCAGGGTAGAAACGAGTTGGTTTGATATCTGGTTCTGGCCAAATCGGCAATATATGGGACATTGAGGTCCTGATCGATGATTTGATCTGTGACAAAGTAAGGAGCATTAAGGATTTTGGACCGTAAGGATTGGATTCGAGAGGAATTCAATGGTTTAGTAGTGCCCATAGCTCAACTCCGTATGTTCAGATAGGCCTTATAACAGTCATGTAGATTAGTCTTTTGTAATGGATTGGAAGTTTGGACCGTTTGTCAAATAAATGTTGTAATAGTCGGAATCGACGAGCAATTTCCAGTCTTGTCAGTCTTATAGGAGGATTCCATGTCAGACGTTTGTACAGATTTAGTCCTAAGTAACGGATCTGTTCAACAGGAATAAGTGGGGTGTTATTAAAAGATACTATGGGGCAAGACGAAGGTTTACGACGAAGGGTAAATGTGATTTGGTGGGATTTATTGGAATTTATTTTAATCCTCCAGTTTTGGCACCATTCTTCAAGGGTG
>NW_027106198.1:28965-29321 GCF_000696795.3 Halyomorpha halys | reverse complement strand
TATATTGTTTAAAATGACTAGAATATTATATAGGGATTTTAAAATAGGAATATCGATATTTTATTTTGATAATTACATTTTTTTTTCGATAGTTTTTATTATTGTAATATTGATATGGTATATAAGAACAATATTATATAAGGATTTTAAAATAGTAATATCGACATTTTATTTTGATAATTACAGATTTTTTCGATATTTGACATTGTAGTAATATCGATATGGAATATAAGAATCAATACTCCGATATACTTTGATCGATAAATCAATATTTTGTTTTAAAATACTAGAACATTGTATAGAATAATTAACAATGGAATATCGATATTTTATTTTGGTAAATACATATTTATTTC
>NW_027106198.1:17076-28255 GCF_000696795.3 Halyomorpha halys | reverse complement strand
TTAATCCGATATTTTCTATTGTTTTAATATCGATATGAAAGTATTTGCAATAATATTCCGATATTATATTATCAAAATTTCGATATTTTTTTTTTAAAAATACTAGAAAATTATATAGAATAATTAAAAATGGAATATCAATATTTTATTTTGATGTTTTGTATTATTGTAATATCGATATGGAATATAAGAATAATATTCCGATAATATTTTATTGAAATATCGATAATTTCTTGAAAATAACAAAAATATCATATAGAGATTTTAAAATAAAAATATCGATATTTTATTTTGATAATTACATATTTTTTTCGATATTTTAAACAGTTGCAATATTTATATGGAATATGAGCTACAATATTCCGATAATATTTTATCGAAATATCGATATTTTCTTGAAAATTACTAAAATATCATATAGAGATTTTAAATTAGGATTATCGATATTTTATTTTCATAATTACATATTTTTTTCGATATTCTCTATTGTTTTAATATCGATAAGGAATATAAGCAACAATATTCTGATATTATTTTTTTGAAATTTCGATATTTTGTTGAAAATGACTAGTAAATTGTATAGAGATTTTAAATTAGGATTATCGATATTTTATTTTCATAATTACATATTTTTTTCGATATTTTAAACAGTTTCAATATTGATATGGAATATGAGCTACAATATTCCGATAATATTTTATCGAAATATCGATATTTTCTTGAAAATGACTAAAATATCATATAGAGATTTTAAAACAGGAATATCGATATTTTATTTTGGAAAATACATATTTATTTCGATGTTTTGTATTATTTAATATCGATATGGAATATAAGCAACAATATTCTAATATTACATTATTGGAATATCGATATTTTGTTCAAAATGACTAGTAAAATATCGATATTTCTATTTTGAAAAAATATCAAAATATTGATATCGATATTTTCAACAATGTTAAATATCGAAATGAATATGTCGAAATGAACCATAAAAATAAATACCATATTTTAGCTTTTAATAAAATGTTATATTTTCTTTCATAAAATATCGATATTTCTAATAAATGAAATATCGTTTCTAATATTTTATACCGATATTAATAACAATTGATATATTTTCTAATCTTCAATATCGATATTGATAACAGGGTAAAATATGGAAAGGAACATGAATTTATCAATTTAAAATATCGAAAAACTATTTTTAAGCTTTTTATAAAATTTTCTAAATCTTTTTAAACCAAATATCGATATTTCTATTTTTTAAAAAGATATATATCGAAGAGATATATCGATATTCCGATATTATCGGTTACTGGATATCGATATCAAAATATTGGATATCGGAGACAAAATATCGACATCGATATCCCATCCCTATGTTGGGGTGCCATGTCACATCAAGGTCCTTCATTTCTGTTCGAATCCTGGCATTGTCGAATTCTTTGCCTCCATCCGATGCGATGCGCTCCGGAACTCCGTAGAATTGGAACCACAATCTTCTTGTTTCCCTTTTGGAGGATCTCTGTCATATTTCGTGCTTAGACAAACTTCGCAATTTCCTACAACTTCAGTTCAATGCATACTCACTCGCATCTTTAGTTATATTTAATTGCCGAGGGTAGTCCGGAAAAGCAAGCACCGACTCCTGGATCAGCTTCTCCATGCACCACCTTTTCTGCTCGAGAATATCCGAAATCTCTCCGAAAATATCGGAGACGTGGTTTTTCTAGGAGAGAGTTTGGTCTATAGTGACACCAAGGTTTTTAACGTATGGATGGAATTGTATTGGATTGTTGTTTAGGAATAAGGTATGAATATGAGGAATAGTTTTCAGGAGGTGATTGGATCCTATTACGATCGCCTTAGTCTTCTCTGCGTTCAACTTAAACGTGTTTTCTTGTGCCCAGTGAGTAATTCGATTCAAGTCTTCTTGAAGCTTCTCCGTGGCAGCCAATAGGTCAGAAGGTGGGAAGGAAAGGTAAATTATGAAATCATCAGCGTACAAATGGTATCGAGAATGTTGGATAAGGGGAGGAAGGTCATTGATGTAGATGGCGAAAAGGGTGGGGGAAAGCGATGAGAAACACCACATGTAAGGGGTCGAGTCAATGATAGTGGTATCTGGGAGCGATATCTAACCACTACGTACTGGGAGCGATCGGAAAGGAAGGATTGAAACCAGCGCAAAACACTGTTGGATAGAGGAAGGTTTCGTAGTTTGTTAAGAAGGATGTTGTGGTCAACCGTGTCAGTCAAATGCTTTGGAGAAATCAAGGAGGTTAGAATAGTTAGGTTTTGGTGTTCCATGGCAGTTTGGAGGTCGTGGGATATTTTATGGAGAGCCACGGGTTGTGTTGAATAGCCAGGTCGAAAGCCGGATTGGAGAGGATTGATGAGGGAACGTTCTTCTAAGAATTTTGAGAGTTGGTTTTGAACTAGGCGTTCTACGGTTTATAAAGGTTAGAGAGGAGAGAAATCGGGCGGAAGTCATTAGGTGAAGAAGGATTTGGGATTTTATATAATGGTCGAACTAAAGCGGTTTTCCAAGGAGAAGAAAATGTGGCATTTTGCAAGAAAAAATTATATATATGATAAAGTACGGGAATAAGGGCTTGGAGAAAGGATTTAATCAAATTAACAGCAATGTTATCCGGTCCATGGTCGTTGGTACGGGATCTTAGAATTGTGGTTTGTAATTCTTCGTAAGACATGTGGTGAAAAAAGAAGTTTTCAGGATTGGAGGTGTTATTTGGAATTACAGGAAAGATTGATGGATCAGTAGCATGGCATGTGAAATGAATGTTGAGATCATCAGGTGTTATTGGGAGAGAGCTGAGGTTATTGGATTTTGGTAGGGATAAATTTCGGAGGATTTTCCACTTGGATTTAGGATCGGGAGCATTAGAGAGGGTGTGATGAATGTGAAGGGATTTAGCACGTCGAAATGCCAATTGGGTTGCATTACGGAGTAGTTAAAAATGTGTATAATCTGCAAACAGGTGGGTCCGACGAAATTTGCGTCTAGCTGCTTCTCTTTTTTTTTATCATTGCATTTATTTCCGAAGTAAGCCAAGAGGCAGTATGGGTTGCTGGGAAGATGCTTTAGGGCTGAATCTTTTCACTCTGATGCAAATATTCCAATTATCTACGGTATTTCTTATTCTTGCATCTACCTTTCCTCTTTTCCACAGTTCGGGGACACTGAGCCACTAGTTGCCGAACTTGGCTGCATCCATGACACTTGCGGTCCTCTAACCGACTGCTAGTTCTGGATTTTGCTTGCCCTGATCTTCTGTCCCTCGTTTTCTCCTTGTTAAGTATAATATAAAAATTCATTTTTATTATATAAAAGTTGTGTTCTTTGTTCTCACTACAGTAAGAACGTTTTAGGTTATATAACTGTAACAAATAAAACAGTAAAAACATTTTATTAGCATCTTCCACACACGTTCAACACTCCCTACCGCTATCCTTGTACTCTCTTCTTCTCCAGGATAGCGGAGTAGTTCTCGTCCATCCCCACGTTATGGGCCCAGGTAGAGCGCGAAATTAAAATTTTCAGTGAGATAGTAAAACAGTTCGGTAGTTATTGTTTAAGTTCAAATACTTCGTAAAGTAAGATCATTCAAGTTCGGTAGCAGCAATAAATCAGATTGAGCCACTGAAAGGACCTGAGAACTTTCAAATATGTAAATTCAAGGTAAACATGTTCTTTAAAACAAACGGGTTGTTAGGGATTATTTCTAAAGATTTTGAGCCTCCCAGAAACCAGCAAAGTAAAGTCTATAAGGTGTAGTTACAAAATGATGCAAAAGCCCTAAAGTCAATAGTAACAACAGTAAATCAAAGAGCATTACCTCATATTCTGACTACTGCAAGTCAAAATATTTCAAAATATGTGGCATATATGAGAGAGATGTTTCTCAGCAAAAGTTTGGTTTGCAAAAATGTTGCAAGAATTTTTTGATTTGCAATTTAAGACTGAGATAGGCTTGGCCAGCCACAAAATCAATTGAATATTTGGTGTTTAGATTAAAATTATTGGGCAATGATATATCAGATGATATGATCATTTCCAAAGTAATAACAACACTTCCAGAAAAATATAAATATTTTATAAGTGCTTAGAAAAGCACATGCTCTGACAAGAAAACTCTTTCCAATTTAACGACAAGAGTAATATCTGAGGAAAGACGCTCCTCAAATTCTATTGAGGAAACAGGCATTGCAGTTGCTTTTAAAACTAATATAAGAAGAAATTGGAGAACTATTTCTGAGAAGATGAATGTTTTTCTTACTCTTAAGAAGGACAGGAGTAAAGACTGCCTAACCAAGAAATAACCCAGTGGTGTGTGTTAAAACGCAAACCATCTAGAGAAGGACTGTTTCTATCGTAAAAACAAAAGATCACTAGTTTCTTTTCTTACTGAAAGCTGTAATATACAGTCAACAGAGTGGGTCTTAGATTCAGGTTCCGCGAGGCATATGACCAACAAAATAAGTGTATTGTCGTAGGCGCAACCTATTGATGCTGAGGTAGATCTTGCAAGAAACTGCCCATCCATTAGTGGCAAAATGATTGCTTGTGTAAAGAGTGACAAGTGTCAACTCAAACATGTCATGTACTTCCCACATCTCAGCACAAATTTGTTCTCTGTGGATAAAATAACACAGAAAGACTATATAGTTGGTCTTGATGAATAATCAACTATTGAGGAGGCCCCTCACCACCAACTATATAGTCATTAACAAACACAGATGTTTCATTGTCTTCTTTCATTCCTTTTTTTGGTTTCAGTTACATTAGTATCATAAGCCTTCACATGTAAATCAACCTTCAAGTTCACTGCATAAAATCCCTTTTCTGTTTTAGAATCGGAAAAAAAAAAAAAAAAAAAAAATCACCTTCTGATGAAAATTTAACTAAAGATGAAAGAGAACTGGAAAAAAGTATGAAGGACCGATACAATGGGATATTTGAATTGGAAGAAAATCTACAGGTAAAGAGGAATCCTAGAAGACTTGAAGGATCATTAAGATGCACTGATGATTCTAGAGAATAGGAAAAGACATATATTGTGCAAGGAAAGGCTAAGAAACATGAAAACATCATGAAGAAGCAGAAAGAGAAACCTGATGAGATTGAAGAAAGGTTACAAAAATTGAAAGCTTTAAATGGTGATCCAGAAGTTTTTGTCAAAGATGAAGAAATATCAGAAGATATAGAGAAACTAGACCAAAAGATGAAAACACTTGAAATAGAAGATTTATGTACCGAAGAAGATTTTTCTTCAAAAAATGAATATTTAAAAGGGTGCGTTAAAGTGTGATATAAAGATTCATTTTTTATTACATAAAAGTTGATGTGTGGTAAACGGTAAATATATCGATCGTAGTTTACTAGCCTGTTCTTTGTTTGCCTATTAGTTGTTGTTAAGCTCTTGTTCTAAGGTCTTCGAAACTTGTGTTCTTTGTTCTCACCACAGTAAGAACGTTTTATGTTATATAACCGTAAAAAATAAAACAGTAAAAACATTTTATTCATGTCTTCCACCCGCGTTCAACACTCCCTACCGCTATCCTTGTACTCTCTTCTTCTCCAGGATGGCGGAGTAGTCCTAGGCCTATTGGACGTAGTCCTCGTCCATTCCTGTTCTTCATCATCCATTTGGGATTCCTGCTCCCTAGCACTGACATCTATCATCTCTTGAGCACTTTCGACAAAAGATCGCCAACTGGATAGGCCTTCCTTTCTTCCCGTCTCTTTAGCCAACTGTACATTGAGGATTGTAGCCAGAAATCCCATTCTTCCTTTGGCCTCCTCGACATCCACTGTTTTTCTCATTTTCTCTGTGATTTGGTTATACCGGGCAAGGAGAACGCCGTCAAACTGCCCGCTAGACTGCCGAGGTTTTCTCACCTCCCTTAACATTTGAAGGATGTCTTCTCACACAGGCCGTAACTTATATATGTACATTCCAATCAGCTGATTTAGCAGCATCAGTAACAAGTGACTGTAACATAGATAATTAAATACATGCATTATTCATTTTCTAACATTAGTCAATTCTTATACTAACATACTTAGAATTGAGAGAAATATATATTGGAACATAAAATCAAATCAATATTTTAATGACAATAAAATTATCATTTATATTTTTTTGTTCTAGGCTCCCAGTACCCTGGTTACTTTATGGGATTATAAAAGGAAAACCAGTCACTGTAAACAGTGTTGGAATGGTTTGTTCCATAGCAATACTTTTTTTCATGTTGATGTTTGTAATTTTATCAATAGCTTGCTTCCATTGGAAAATGAATAAAGGCTTAGGATTCACAATGTTTTTGTTGTATTTTGCCTTTGTTACTGTTTCATTATTATTTGAATACAACGTGATAATGTGCCCTGTGTGAATTGTAGTGTATTGTTTATAATTTGACAAATTAAAATATTAATGGTATATTTTTTTTATTTTTGTGTTACAAAAATGTCTAAATAAATTCCTGTTTATTTATTTCAAAAAACTATTACCAATTATGGAAATTTATGGTGTTGTCGAACACCTAAATGATGCAAAGTGATGTAATTAAAATGAACACAAGTTTATTTGTTAGCTGTATTCTTACTCATAAATATTTTTTAAAAATTGAGCCTAAGTGATCTTAAAATCCATACTCTCAATATGATCAAGAACATCTTGGACACCTGATTTTAAATTTTAATTAATATTAATTAGTTTGGCTTATATATTTCCATTGCTATTTTACGTTCTATTTTGTTTACAATTCAAAATGGGTTGCATATTTATAAATTTGGTGATTGTTGACCGTCCAAACCTGTATAGGGTAAATTTTAACAATATTCAATAATAAAACTATAACTCGATTATTTCAAAGTAACATCAAATCAATAATATTTCATAGTGTTAAAATTGTACGAAAAAATTTAGTAAAACATTAAAATCACAAAGGAAAAACCGCGAACTGCAAACATTAATATTTACTACAGTAACGTAGTTATGCAATTTAGAAAATAATTATAGTACACTGCCAATGAACCATTTTTTTTACAAGCTTTAGAATATTTATTTGATAACCTTAATATTCTAAACTTTATTTTTTTCTTAATTTTGTGCCTATAAATTAAATAACAACTGTGTGTGTGTGTGTGTGTGTGTGTGTGCGTGCGTGCGTGCGTGCGTGCGTGCGTGCGTGCGTGCGTGCGTGCGTGCGTGCGTGTGTGTTTTTGTGTGTGTGAGAGTACGTCCGTGTGTAAAATCTTATGATTTTATTTTAGTTTGGAAATTCTTTAAAGAGTGGATATTATTGATATTAATTAGATTTTGAATCTAATTATGAAAAAATAAAATCCTGATGTTATTTACATTTACATAAATAAGATCAATCAAAAAAATTGTGATATGATAATTTTTAGGCTATTGTAAAAAGAAAAGTTGAACACTGCCACTGAATTGCAGTGATAGCTGCAGATTTTAATTTTTTTTGGGGGGGGGGAGAGGTGGAGGTTGAAACTCGTCTGAATTATACTCTCCCCAGATTTATTTTGTTTTCATTTATAAAATTTTTATCACACGTACATAGTACAAAATAATATCATTAGTTGTTCCACAAAAATTATTAAGATCACTTTTGAACAATATCAAAGAATACAGCTAAATTTATCTAGATAGATATTTCTATATTTGACATAATTTACACAAATAAGACATGTCTTTTTATCAGTGTACATTATTTTGATTGAAATATATATCCAATGGTATTAAGTTAATTTCTTAACTTATAATAAAAGTAAGAAAATCTGTATGACAATATACAAAATAAGTTTTTTAAAAAATGTAATAATATATGATAATAATTATAATCATAATTATAGAGACAATACATAAAATGAAATTGCACTTAATGAAATTATATGATTATTTAAGCCTTCATTTTATCATTTGCTTTATGACTTAAGGCAGTAGGGAATATTAAAACTCATATAAATATATTCAGAATTTATTCTGCATTCCTTAGAATCAGATGTGTTTAAATTTTTTGAATAAAGTCATAAAGGATCTATAATCCATTTTCTCTAGGAAGTAAATAATATATAGGGGAAAAAAAGAGTTTAGACTTGAACATATCCTCAAATACATATCTTTATATATATCTTACTGCATTACACTAAACATTTCTGTCAATAACATTATCTAATTTGGTCTTCTGAAAGCAGTTATTGATAAACTAATTGTAATTAAACACCAATAGATAAATTTTAAGTCTTTTAAATTAAATTTTAATATTGGTTAGAAATATGTAAATAAATCTAACAATTCAGGCCTTTAGAAAATGTGTGTACCATGCATTAAATAAACAAACAAAACTACATCAAAATAATAAATTTTTATTATGATTAATGATTTGAATATATTTCGAATATCTGATTTGTCAGCAGCTCAAGTGTAAACTTCATTTCTTAGCACCAGTAAACGAGTAGTGCTAAAATTTTAATTTTAGAAAATTTAATCAATGTTGCTATCTAAACTAAAGCAACACTTCATTGTGCACACATTCTCAGTTACAATCTTGAATGGCTTTTTTATTGAAATTCAAATTTACTGTAATTATAAGATTAAAAAATATACATTCAGCTAACAATATTAAATATTACAAATAATAATTATGCATTTCTCAGTTTACTCTCATAATGATAGTTGAAAAATATATTCCATAGGTGCATGCAATGCTAGACTTGAGAACAATATAATGGATTAATATATAGGTTTTAAAAGAATGTATCATCATATAAACATTTATATAATAATAACTAAACCAAATGTTTATTTATCATATTTATATAACTGTAACATGTCTAACCCATAATCCTTTTGTAAACTTTATCAAAATATTTCCGTGAGTATTTCACTTGAAATGCATTAAAATTAAAAACCATCTCAGTGGTTAGCAAAACACACAAATCAGATACTGTGCACCTCTTTGTTTTTTTTGTTTTGTATTTTTATGGGAGGTGGAAATCTTCAAATGATGCAGATAGACCCTTACTTATCCATGTATTGGATTTTTACTCACTAATACCATCTCCCTACTCCAATTACCCACCCTCTATGGGACCACTGTTAGCCATTACATCACACGGAGAGTGGCACTTTGTTGTGTTAGGCTACATCCTGGCTCGCCTTTCCTTCTCTTCCTTCCTCAGATGGGGGTCTCAGTCTACAGTTCTTGACCTCCCATTCAGCACTTGTGTGTTTCTTTGGGTCGATATATGAGTGTGCGTCCGTTTGTCTTAACGATATTCCATCTCAGTATAAATAGTCACAGTTCACATCTGACATTTGAAAATAATTTCAACAGAAAGAGCAGCCATTTAATATAATAATAAATAAAACAAATACTACAAGAAAAATAAATAACAAAAGAAAAAGAAACAGATGTTAAAGTTATTAAAACCTTTTTAATAAAATCTTCTTTCTTCTTATATTTTCTACTAAATTTCCTTTATTCTTATTGTTTAAAACAGACAATAAGTTGACAAATCATTCTTCCCAATTGTCAATATTTTCTTCTTGCCAAATTTATTAAATTAAGCTAAATTTCTGTTGCTTTTGGGTTCTATTTCCTTGAATTACAATTGTAAATGTACACATAACACTAAGATTTATTAGTTATTTTTCATATCACAATTTTAAAAAAATAATAATAATAATACATATCTTATTTATTTGTTAAGGAATGAAATGGTAGTTACGTGTACATTTGCTGTCAATGGCCATAAACTTAAATTTTAGTAATTGTTAAGCATATTTAAGTATAACTTTGATTATATAGCATATTAGCACAACAGGCTGTGATGACTTGCAATGTTCTCCACAAAAATAGTCTTCTAGCTGTTACTTATTTGCTGAAATTAAATATTAAAAATGTGAATAATTATATGAATATACATTTAAATTGTTAAGATTTTTGTTATGTTGCTTATAAATAAAGGATCTCAAAACCCTTTAAATTTTAAGAGGACTATTTGTTGCTGTCATAATCAAGTTTTTTGTTTTCTTGTATATTTCAGTATATACATGTATTATGTGAAAATTTGAAATGAAATAAATTCAAGTGATTTGAGCAACAGAAATAGCTGTTCTCTTTAAAGTTCTTGATATTTTGAGAACTTGATTTATTATTTGGATTTATAAACATAGTCCTAACAGTGTGTTTAAAGAAAATGCACCATTCAGTTTATATGAACATATAAATACATATGTGTCTATGCTTATAAATCTTCACGGACAACTACACAAAAAGTAAATTATTTCCATTATCACTCCATTTATAACTTATGATGAACATTAAAAAAATCACACTTCATGAATATACATATTGTATTTATATATGCATATGAACTTTTAATATGTTTATATATTTTGCAATTTTGTCTAACTGCCTGAAAAAGTGTATTCTATAATAAACATAATATAGAAAAGCGTTAGTTATTACTATTTTTTTTTTATTCATAGCATAAATTTAAAATAGCAATAAATATATTTATAGCTAAAACATAATTTTGTCTCAAAGACATTTATTATTTCTTCCATTGCTGTTGGTTGTCATTATTTTTGTGATTAATCATTTAAATAATTATCTAGTATTAATTCATACTTAAATGAATAATTCATAAATTGATAAGTAAATATATTTAGTACTTAAATTAGTAGCACAAACTTATAAGACTTTTGTTTGATATTTATTTGAAAACAATAAAATATTTTTTTTTATGTTTTCACTATTATAATGAATTGAAATGCATAAATTAATTTTATAGATTCCAAATAAAAACATAACAAGAGACTCTGATTTTGAGAGAAAGATTCTGTATTTATTATGTAAACATTCATGACAAGAATAAATTTTTAACTGAACATTAAAATATAGGTTTATAGAATGTTTCTTTGAAAATAAATCTACTGTTATTGGTAAATACACAGCTTCCTATTTATCAGTTCCAACACTAATTAAAGTAAGATCAAATATGTGATGTTAAATGATGTAATGAAATATTTGCCCTACATTTTATAATATTATTACCCTATGTATACATATAGATATTAAATGTTTGTGAATGTACATATAAATAAGTGAATATATATATATATAT
>NW_027106198.1:8533-17011 GCF_000696795.3 Halyomorpha halys | reverse complement strand
ATACATTTGGAAAAACTGGAGCCTTTAAAGATTTTAGAATTGTAAAAAGACCAAATTTTACCACATATTTTACTTAATAGTTGAAATAAGTGAAATTAAGTATTATTGAATTGTTGCATACTGTGTACAAATGCTCTGCGTTAATTTATTTATAGAAATTGGAAGTGCCTAGTATATTTTCTTTTGTGTACTTAGAATGATGATAATTTTTTTGTGTGAGTGACTTTGTGATATTTAGACCAAGGAAGGCCTATGTGGTATTATTGATGTTTTTCCGTCATAAAATATATATTGTATTGCTCACATATTTAGGTATGAATCAGAAGTGTTACATAATAGAAGCACAAAACTCTTTGTCATACAATTAATGTGGTCCAGTAAGAAGCTTAGATTAATTTATTGTTTTGCTAGTTTTGTTTCTGGGATAATAAAGTTTGTAAATGTGCAGTTACACAAATTAACAGTTTTGGAAAATAGAATAATTTTATGGTGTCTGCACAAAGACAAAAAATGTTATTAATTTTTTTTTAAATCTCTAGGTTTGTGGGCAATGATTCACTTTGGAAATACTTAAAATAAATGTTATTTAATTAACTGACTTTATAAAATCCTAGTAAATGTTATTCAATGTATATGATAATTTACAGTTCATCAATTTTTAGAATTAATTTTAAACCACTTTAACTTATAATAAACAATGAGGGTCAGGTATAAAATATTTTTATTTATATCAGTATGCATGCTAAACTCAATTCATGTTCATTTATAGGTAATTGAATACACAAAAAATAATTCTAAAATGTGCAGACGCCTACAGTAAAGTTTATAATTGTTTTCTATAATATTTCTTGTAAACTAATTTTTCTAGTTGTATGCAAGTTATTTACAATTTAATGGTGATTATATGACTAATATTTTCTAGCTTATTACCATTTTCTGTTATTAAAGTTATACATTGTGTGATTTTTGTGCTATTCATATTCTCTAAAGAATATATTTGTGGAGTGAATAGTTTTTTTAGAAAACGGAGTGTTTTTATAAAATAAAAAAAATAATAAAAAAAATACTAATAATAAAAATGAGTAAACAAAAAAAAATTTAAAATACTGTATTTAGTGCCTCATAATTTTCATTGTTAAACACCACTTGAGCATTGAGAAACTTGCTTAAAGTAATGTTGTAATTATTTAATTTTAGTGACAGAGTGTATAACAATACTTTGTTATCTGATAGTTTTAAAATATAACAAGTAACAAAAACAATTTTATAAATATTGACATAATCAAATTTTCACATTTTGAAATTTTGGTAAACAAATGTTCTGAACAATGCAACTTAGAAAAATGTGTAAATAATTACTTGTTACACGTTACTATGGTATACATATTGTTATAGCAACTCTTCTTACTAGAGCCTTATGTATAAGGAATGTGCTATTTCATACCCATATGTATCTTTGTTATTTAGATTTTAATGTATGAATATAAATTAGGATTTCCTTAATTGTTAAAATTTAATATTCAACAGAGAACTGTTTAGATTACTTTATTACAAGAATTCATGATTTTTTTTGTATTAGATTTATTTATAAATATGGTATTTAAATAGCACAAACCTTCTTGTTATTTCAGTAGTATTGAAATTGTTATTCATAGTCTGTTAAATAAAAACTTAAAAATAAATAAAAAAATATCAATCTTAAATTTGAAGGAATAATTTTTTTAATTCACATTCAATTTAAAAATAAAAATGAAGTTTGAAAATGTAGAAAATTTTGGCAATAGCTTTTCCAATGGAAAGAATGGTTTGATTCTGGTAATTCAGATTCGTAGGAAAAGTATTAAAATAAAGAAAATAAAATTCAAAGATTGAACAATTATTTACTGATTACCTAATAATTTCTTTTTGAATGCCATTCTGTGACTATTTTTTTTCATTGATTCTGCTTTTAAGGATAACGTGATGTATACAACAAACGAATAAATCACATCATAATTGAACAAGACTTGTTTTAAAAAAAAAAGTCAATGACTAAAAAAAAATGGGCACAGATCAATGGATTGTACCAAAAAAGTATCATGTGAATGCAACTTTCCTTATTTGTTATTATTAAAGAATAAATTATTGTCAAATTGGTAGAAATTGTATCGTTACTGTGGAATTAATAAACTTCTTTTGTATGAGCTATTTAAGAATATTTAAATAATTAAAAATATTAATGAGATAGAAGTACCCAAAGGTATTTTGTAATAATTGAGAATTTTCAAATGAAAAATAAATGTACTTAAGTAAAAGGAAAAATTGTTGGATAAAATTCTTCCACAATATTTAATAAAATAAAAATACATGAAAAATAACCATGGGCATCTAACAGTTCCAGCAGTAGATGGGTCTCATTCTTTTTTTATTTTATTGTTATGACCATTAATGAATAATTAACAAATGCACTAAGAATCAGTCAAAACTTATCATTAAAAATGAGGTATGTATGATGTAAGTAATGGAACAAAAGATTAATACATATATTTTATAGTGTGTGAAAAGTGAAATTTTATGAGAAAGGGGGAAAATCAGGGTTGGAGAAAACTTTTTCCTTCCAAGATAATGACCCTAAACATACTATCTAGGGAACTAAACAATGATTTGTATATTATGTACATTAGCGCATGTAAACCATTTCTCAATCACCCTAACTAACAAGAAAGAAAATGGGATGAGGAAGAGTGGGATCTATTTTTGCAGTATTTATAACTGGGTATTTGGGATAATTTGAATGATCATTTAGTATTCTATTTCTTCATACACCTTTTCTCATTCCATCAATGATTGTTAATGTGAGATGTACAAATTCATTTTTTATTCTATACACATTGCTCTGTGGCAAACTGTGAATATATCGATTGTGGAGCTCAAACCGTTGGCAACGGTTTTGTAACAGTCAGTTGGTAGTTACCACCAAGGCTTTTTTGTGTGTTGTGTTCTTTGTTCTCACTACAGTAAGAACGTTTTATGTTATTTAACCCTAACTAATAAAACAGTAAAAACATTTTATCTGTGTCCACTACCCCCACGTTAAACAATGATAACGCCCTTTATCTATCTAGAATCGGGAGAATTGAAGGTGTTGAAAAAATAATATATTATTACTTTTTTTTCTCAAATTTTAATTTTATTTATAAAAAAACAGTTTTTCTATTCATTTTACACAATATCTTGTCAACCATATTCAAATTTGTGTTTTTAACTCATTTCCAATATACAATTTCTTTTAATATTTTATAACATACATTTAATTTACTGACAGACATTTTTCAGAAGAAACAGGTTTTTTAAAGCTATGTTTTACCACAGCATGCTAAATTTAATCTAAAAAATATCGAAAATTGTATTTCTGTATTCAGATATAAGAAAAAATGATGTCCTCAGCTATACTGAAGATCACTGTAAAAAAAAAAAAAAAAAAAAAATTATACTTTTTACTAGCTAATTATTTTTACTAACTTAAAACGCAATTAATCCAAAAGGAGAAAACAATGGAATAAGTGTCCTTTGTCATGGCTCTCCTCAGGCCTAATCCCTACTCCCCTCTCCCTGGAAATTTACTGCTTGAGCACCCTATCTCCAGAAATCGATTATTGTATATACTTTAAGGGGCCTCTACATGTTGGCCGAGCCATGGCGAACTCAGACATACGCGAGCATGTGGATGGGTGGCTTGGCTTGGTTGGCCTAGGCTCGTTGCCGAGCTGTTGAGAGTCGGTTTTTTGGCCACAGATCAAAGGGGTTCGTGAGAGCGCTCGTGTAGCATCTACACCATTGTTCTTTATCTAGTTGCAACTGAGAGCTGTTAGAAGGTTAAAGGTGTTTGTTGGTACTTTTTATAATAAGTTTTATATTTAATCTTATTTATTTATATTTAATTTCCTTTCATTTTCTTTTTTTGTAATAAAAATAATACAATCCAAGTGCAATGGCTGAAACCACTAGTACGTCCATCATGCTTGCCTCTCTGAATAACACTGACATGTGGATGGTCAGCTCTTTGTTTGCCGAGCATTTGTACGAGCCTCCGATCCGTGGCGAGCGGCCAACATGTGGATCCACCTTTATATATATGAGCAGCACATAGCCAAATAGTGCCCATACTTTTACTGAAGAAAAGATGTGGGCCGGGGTGAACCAATGGAGATCAACCCTCAACGGATACGGAGAAGCAACCGGAGGTTGAGTAAATCATCTGGTGAATCGACGGAAACATCGGGAACGTCGGAGACTGAAGAACTACGGAACCGAGTTAGTCAAGAGGATAGAATGGAAACAGGAGGATGGAAACAAGGAAACAAAGGTGGATGAAGGCGAGAAACTGGAGAGAGGAAGACGCGAGACATTTGAAAGGAATGTCGGCAGAGTGGTGACCGCAAACTGCTGAATTATAACGTAAGGGAGAAGATTGGCAGTCTGCCTATAATAGAGATTAGAGGAGTGAGGTGCCTGGTGGATACCGGCAATTCCAACACCGTCATGTGCCCAATAGCCCTAGAAAAGGTGTGTAGTAGAGAGAGGACACACTAGATTCGGGAATGTAAATGTAAATTAATCACCCTGGGTGACCCTTGAGAAGTAGCGGGGGAGGTGTAGAAAGGGTTGACACGGTGGGGAATACAAAAATAGATCGTTGTTTTTGAACAACTATTTCTGTAACATAAATTCTGTTCCAACGATCATCCTTTCTACGTTCTGTCAAAAGTGGTTTTTGTAACAAAGATTCCGACATCGACTTCAAAAAACATCGATGTTTGTTGTAAAACTTTGATGTGTAATTTAATAAAAAAGTATTGACTTAGAAAAACACTTCTTATATAATAATTATTGACATAATTGTGAACACTCAATAATCTCTTAACCTAACAATAACAATCAAACAAAACACTTAACACACACTGACTATATCGTATCTTAGAAAAAAACCTCTCGACTGTTACTACATCGTATCTTGGGCAATATATATTAAGTATCGATATTTGAATATTGAGCATTGATAATTTGAAACATCGATATTTTTTGTAATTAATGTCGGAATCTTTGTTCCAAAAACCACTTCTGACAGGCCGTAGAAAGCGTGATCGTTGGAAATGTCCTTATGTTACTGAAATAGTTGTTCAAAAATAACGATGTATTTTTTCCAATGTTTTGTAAGCTACGAAATTTTAATATCATGTATTAATATTTTAAAACATCTATTTTTTTTTTGTAATCAATGTCGGAATCGTATTTCCAAAAACCACTTCTGACAGGCCGTAGAAAGCACGATCGTTGGAACAGACCTTATGTTACTGAAATAGTTGTTAACAAAGTACGATTAATTTTGGGCAATATATAGTAAGTAACAATATTTGAATATTGAGTATTGATATTTTAAATCATCTATGTTTATTGTAGTCTGTGTCTACAATGTTTACTGTGACTGGCCGGAGCAATCGTAGTCGTTGGAACAGACCTTTTGTTACTGCAATAGTTGTTCAAAAACATGGATGTATTTTTGGCAAAGAATTGTATGCAACGATATTTTAATATTGATCTTTGATATTTTAAAATGTCGCTTTTTTCTATTCGTAATTTATCTTTATCACGTGGTGAGCGTGAAGGTTGGAGGTACTTTTTATCCTACCACATTGTTGATAAGTATCTCCTTATACTGTAAATATTTTGTATTTTTTGGGGGAAAAAAATGAAAAATTGAGACAAACGTAAAACATTGGCTTAAAAAATTGATGTTTTGGGTAAAACATCGATGTTGATGTCGCATCCCTATCCAGTGACCAGGGTAGTATCTAGCATTCTGAGGCATTACTGAGAACAGATCTCAGCAGGGTCTAATACAGCTGTATCTTGGTGTTTTGGGAGATAGCCCTGCTCCTGAAATGCTTCAGTAAGCCGAAATAGCATTTAATTGCGGACATAATTCTGTGATGTATTTCTGATTTAATGTCATTATCCGCGTCTACTTGCGATCCTGATAGCTTTTGTTAACGGTATTCTAGAATACAAGTTGGGGGAACTATCTTATAATAGATCTAATATGATTTTGGCTTTCGCCGATGACTTAGATATTGTTGGAAGAACCCCTACAGATTTAAATAACACTTTTATCAGTCTCCAGATAGCAGCGGCTAGAGTGGGTTTAGAGGTTAACGAAACAAAAACCAAATATATGCACGCCCAGCTAGATGTTAACGAACCATCACATTTTATAACTGGAGGATTTTCATTTGAAAGGGTGAAGGAGTTCAGCTATCCAGATACTAGCTATCAGGATCGCAAGTAAACGCGGATAATGACATTAAAGCAGAAATACATCACAGAATTATGTCCGCAAATAAATGCTATTTCGGCTTACTGAAGCATTTTAGGAGCAGGGCTATCTCCCAAAACACCAAGATACAGCTGTATAAGACCCAGGTGAGACCTGTTCTCAGTAATGCCTCAAAATGCTAGACACTACCCAGGTCACAGGATAGGAATGCGACATCAAATTTCCAACAATATCTAAGGTTCTTCCAACAATATCTAAGTCATCGGTGGAAGCCAAAATCATATTAGATCTGTCGGGGTTGTATGGTCTTAGGCGATTTCTCCAGCCTGATATACTCTTTACAGAAAGCCCACGACAAGGCGTATTCATTAATAGGTTAGAAAGGAAGGCCGTGCCAGGGGATGAGCCCTGGACACTGACTAGGTAGAGGAGGTCTAGGTGAGAGAGTTTCAGGTAGAGTAACAGTTCTAGTTGCCGAGACGAAGCGGACGGACTAGAACTGTCATGATAGGAACCAGCTTACTAGTTGCCGAGATGAAACGGACGTACCAGTAAGCTGATAAGGCTAGGTGCAGCTCTAGTTGCCGAGATGAAGCGGACGGACTAGAGCCGGGGAGAGACGGGAAATTACCCTGGTTGCCGAGATGGACCTGTGTAACCGTTAAGGATAAGGTTACAATCTTAGTTGCCGAGATGAAGCGGACGGACTAAGATTGCTGGAGTAAAGGAGAGGAGATAGGCCATCGTCTAAGGTGAGGATAATAAAAACCAACTCTTATGAGAATAGATTAGCAATGAACTTCTCTATCTCAAGTAGAGTGTAAGCCACCAGTGCTATGACTAGACCCTGAGAAGGCTTGATCTGACGGATCAATAACGGTGGCAATTGAAGCCCTCATGTGAGGTGACCACTTGAGATAGTTCCGTAGACTCTTTTTTCTCAATCTCCTTTTATTTTATAATTAACATTCTTACACATTACATATTAACATATATACATTTTGAACAAGTTATCGTATTTTTATAATAATAAACTTGTATACAATTATACAGCTTCTTAGACGCTTGTAGTGCTGGCCCCTGGAGGGTTACAGCGGCACTTCGTGCTCGCTGACTGCTACAGGACTCCCCCCTTAATGACAGAGTCATAGGAATGTAGATGAGGAATGTTTTATCGCCTTACTGTTGCCACAGAGAAGCGGACTGTTGGCTTGACGGATCGGCCTGATCTCGTCCGATAGTGTTCCTCTTCTCTCTTCTCTGAGGACTGGGGTGATTTTTTAAAATCGACCTTGGTCTAACGTCTATGTTGTCCTCGCTGGGCATATATGCTGGCTTCAGGTGGTCTACTGAAATATTTTCCTTCCGTTCGCTCTGGGAGCTGGATCAGATAATATTTATCCTTTCTTTCCAGTACTTTGTGTGGTCCTGAGTATGGTGGTGTTAGCGGTCTCCTTATATGATCTTCCCTCACGAATACGTGCGTGCACTTCTGTAATTCCTCATGGACGAAGATCTTCCTGTGCGATTCCCTTGTAACAGTGAGCGAGCACGTAGTTCCGCGGTAACCCCAGGTCTCCCTTGAGGTAACCCCCAGGAGAATTCCTTGAAGAAAACAAGAAGACATTGGAACCTCACGCGGCACTTCAAGAATTAAAAGAAAACATCTCCAAACTGCGACCAGCCCAGTCAAGGGAATCGCCCAGGAAGATCTTCGTACATGAGGAATTAGAGAAGTGCACGCACGTATTCGTGAGGGAAGATCATATAAAGAGAACATTAACACCACCATACTCAGGACCACACAAGTTACTGGAAAGAAAGGATAAATATTATCTGATTCAGCTCCCAGAGCGAACGGCAAATATTTCAGTTGACCGCCTAAAGCCAGCATATATACCCAGCGAGGACAACACGGAAGTTAGACCAAGGTCAATTTTAAAAAAACCACCCCAGTCCACAGAGAAGAGAGAAGAGGAACACTATCGGACGAGATCAGGCCGATCCGTAAAGCCAACAGTCCGCTTCTCTGAGGCGGTAAAACATTCCTCATCTAAGTTCCTATGACTCCGTCATTAAGGGGGGGAGTCCTGTAACAGTGAGCGAGCACGTAGTTCCGCGGTAACCCGACAGGGGCCAGCACTACAAGCGTCTAAGAAGCTGTA
>NW_027106198.1:5804-7863 GCF_000696795.3 Halyomorpha halys | reverse complement strand
TAGTCCATCCGCTTCATCTCGGCAACTAGAACTGTTACTCTGCCTTAGACTCTCTCACCTAGACCTCCTCTACCTAGTCAGTGTCCAGGGCTCATCCCCTGGCACGGCCTTCCTTTCTAACTATAAATGAATACGCCTTGTCGTGGGCCTTCTGTAAAGAGTATATCAGGCTAGAGAAATCGCCTAAGACCAGACAACCCCGACACCCTTGAGTGGGCTGGTCGCAGTCTGGAGATGTTGTCTTTTATTTCTTAAAGTGCCGCGTGAGGTTCAAATGTCTTCTTGTTTTCTTCAAGGAATTCTCCTGGGAGACGTATAGGGGATCCATACAGCGCCTCAGCTATGCTAGACGAAGTGTCGTAGGCTAGCTCGTAGTCCCAATAATACTGTTGGCAATACCCTTGTCCAGTTGACATTGTTAAGGTGAGCTGTGATGGCAGTCTTCAATGTTCGGTGCCATCGCTCTATGCAGCCATTGGATTGTGGGTGGTACGCTGTCGTCCTTTTCCGGTGGATACCTAGCAGGGTTGTGAGTTGATAAAACAAATTAGATTCGAACTGTCGACCTTGATCTGTTGTGACGGTTGTTGGTACGCCAAATCGGCAGATCCAGTTCGTATAAAATGCTGTGGCTACATTTTCTGCAGTTATGCTTTGTAGTGGGATCGCCTCTGTCCATCTTGTATGACGATCGATCATGGTCAAGCAATACGTGTAGCCTTCGGAAGGTGGTAGAGGACCAATTAGGTCTATGTGAATATGTTGAAAGCGGGCTGTAGTCTCGAACTTTCCTGTGGGCGTGACTGTGTGTCTGCTTATTTTTGATTTTTGGCAAGCAAGGGAACATTTAGCCCATTCACTGACGTCTACATTAATACCTGGCCAAAAGAAGCGTTGAGTTATAATTTTTCTTGTATTGCTTATACTGGGGTGGCTGAGGTTGCGAATCTTATCAAACGCAGGTCGCCTAAATTCATTTAGTAGATAAGGTCTGGCCTTGGTCAGTGATGTTTCGCAAAGGATAGACTTATCCGTGCCTGGTATTTCCATGCTTTTAAATTTTAAATTAGGCTGGTCCTTTATGCGTTGGAGTTCTTCGTCCTTTTCCTGTGCTTCTGAGAGTGCGACGAAGTCGTCAGGGATTTGGATCTCTTCGATTCTTGAAAGCGCATCAGCCACTCTGTTGTCGTTCCCAGGTTTATAACACACGTCGGTAGTAAATTGGTTAATGTAGGTGAGCCAGCGGGTCCTTATTGGCGTCACGGTTTCAGGCTTCTGATTGAAAGCGTGTGTTAGCGGGCGGTGGTCTGTGATTATATAAAAATTCTTGCCCTCTAATAGGTGTCTAAAATGTTTTACTGCTTCATATATGGCCAGTAATTCTCGGTTATATACAGAATATTTTTTCTGTGAATTACTCACTTCGCGCTCGCTGACTGCTACAGATCTGTTATAAGATAGTTCCCCCAACTTGTATTCTAGATTTCCGTACCGCACTCGAGGGCCAAATTAAAGAGAAGGCATGCGAGGTAATCATCCTGTCTGAGTCCTTTGTGGGTTTCGAAGCTGTCATTCAGGTCACCCTAAACACGCACTGTGCATTGCACCTTCTTCATTGTAGCCCTAATCAGACAGCTTCGGTGGTATTCCCATTTCTAGAAATTTCTGGTAAAGCTCTTTTCTTTTTATTCTATCAGAGGCCATTCAAAAGTCTATGAACAGGTGGTGTGTGGAGAAATTATACTCTCTGCACCTCTCCAGAATGGTTCTGATGGCGAATACCTGATATATGGTAGACTTTCCTCTCATAATAGACTTTCCACTCGCCTGTCTGGTACATTCCTATTCCGATCGGCAAAAGGAATCAGTTTTTTATAAAGCAACCGAGAGAACACCTTATAAGCACATGGTAAGAGGGATATACCGCGATAATTACAACAATCAAGTACATCCCCTGCCGTGTACGGGGCTCGGGGTTTCTAAGCCCGATTAGGGGTTCCCCATACAGGTATTATATTGAAATGTATTCATATATTAATGTATTTATATTATTTATTTA
>NW_027106198.1:0-5044 GCF_000696795.3 Halyomorpha halys | reverse complement strand
TCCATATCAGGTGACTCGAATTCCCCTCTTCCTTCTTCTGCCACGTAATTAAGGAGAGCATCGAAGTAATGCTGCCACTGTTCCAGAACCTGTATCCTATTTGTGATGTGATTACCCTCATTGTCTCTACAGGCATTTATTCTAGGTTTAAGTGTATGTCGGTTACTATTTATTTCTTGGAAGAATTTTCTTACCTCATTATTGTTCCAGAGGTCTTCCATCTGTAGAAGGCGTTCCCGCTGCCATGCTCTTTTTTCCTTCTCGTGGATCTGTTTCTCTTCCCTTCTTCTGGATCTGTATTCCTGCACTGATCTTTGTGTATGCCTTCGCTGTAACATTGTTCTATTAGCAAGGTTCTTCTGGCTGGTTACTCTTTGGAGTTCTTCATCAAAGCAGGATACTTTCTTAGTAGGCCTTTAATATCCAAGCATACTAACTGCCAGTTCCTCCATGGTTTCCTAACAGTTTGCCACTGTTGATCCATATTATCAGCCTGATACAGATCTTTAATTTTGGTATTCATGCTGTCAGTAAAGAGTTGCCTAACCTCCGGATCTTTCACCATTTCAGTATTGATCTTTGGCGATCGTGCTCCAAGTACAATATGGAAATCACATATGAACTAAGCAAAGAAAATGTGGTAGCTGATTGGTTATCTCGAGCCATAACTGTGTACCCCTTGGAAGAAGACTACGGGGAACCGTCAGGAGTGTGACAGTTTCTACCAGAATGAACACCGAGAGAGGAAGATGGACAGAACGTGGCGGAGGAAGACGATAACACAACCAGGCGTGAAGAACGTCAGATCTCTAGAACTTTCAACAATGCTTCGAAACCTGGAAAAAAGTGTCACCTGTACGTTGGGAAGGAAACCATCTGGGAGAAGGTCAAGCGGCTATGGCGTGATGAACAACAGTAAATTCACCCGATGCAAACTGAATGGTGGAAACCCTTCAGGAGGACGAACGCCAGAGAGTGGTGACTGTAGCATATCATCAGGGCAAAACAAATCACCGAGGAGTACTAAAGAGAAGGTACTTTTGGTGGGGGATGAAGAAGACTATTATAGAAGTTGTAGGAACCTGCGAAGTTTGTCTACGAACCATGTATGACAGACACCTACCAAAAGGGAGACAAGAGGAGATACTTACCGCAGATGCACCGCTCAACGATCTACAGGTCGATAATTTCACATGGAGAGGATTTAAATGGATCGACATAATTGATCTCTTCAATGGCGCACCATATGCAGGACAAGTCGCCGGAAGCAGTTTTTGCAGCTCTCCGATTGTGGTTCCAATTCTACGGAGTTCCAGAGCGATCTCATCAGATTCAGGCAGAGAATTCGACAATCTCATGATTTCAACAGAAATGAAGGACCTGGACGTAACATGGCATCTCAACACACCAGGGCACCCCAAGAGCAGAGGAATCATAGAGTGGCTTCATGTTTTCTACACATTGAGTGACTACACATGTTTTTTCTTTCATGTTAGCTTATTTATGTATTGCATAAAGAGTTCTTTAATTTTATTCTTAGGTTTAAATTATGTATATAGCAATTATTTCATGGAGCTTGTGAGTTTTTCCAATTATATGTAGTATATAGGATTTTTTTTTTTTAATAGTTTTTTCTTAATTGTTTTTGTTTTCTATGTTATTATATTGTTAATATTAAATTACGATAACGGCCTCAATAATTGGTTTTAAAAAAAATTGTTTGTTTGAAAAAAGATACAATTAACAATAATTATCACTTAATTATAAACTGTTACTATAGAGAATAACGGAACTAGTATGTATGGCTACTGCTGACTACTGACTGATTGATAGCTAGTGACAGGTCTGTGTCTGCTGGAAGATCGGGACAAGAATATAAAGGCTTAGGATTGCTGACTCAGGTCTCGGCTTTATCAGTGCAGGTGCACTCGTACTTGCCTCCTTAACTCCTCCAGGCTTTTTGAGAGCGAAGTCCTCTGAGCAAAAATAAAAGGAATAAAAGGAAGGTTTTTTTCGTTTTTAATCTACTTGTTTATTTCTTTGTAAATACTAGAACCAGGCTCAGGCTCTGCGATCAAAATGTTCTGGTGGGTCTTCAGGAAGTGGACTTTGAATCAAGTTTGGGTTTAGGAAAGGTTTACGGTTACATCTTTTCTTAAGTCTATGATATTGTAGATAAATATGAAAACTTATTAGGTATAAACAGATTATATAAAAAAAAAAATAGGTAATAAAATTAAATATAGTGATGTCATAGGCTTCCAATTCTTCTACTTCTATAGTACCTATATCTAATTGTTATAATTCGCTAAAAGTATAATTAGTTGATAGGAGTGAACTATTGTCGATATTATAAGGAGAAATTATAGGAATATTTACATTATCTTCATACGTAGGTGGGATACTAATGTTTACAAATTTTTCATTTTTGTTTAAACTAATAAGGTTAGTGTGATATAAATGGAATAGTTGTACATTGTTTTTGATTATAGTTTCTATTATATTAACGTTGAAGGTTAAGTATTGATTCAATATACACATTAGCTTAATCATAGGAGTAGTTCTTATTTTAATTTACAATAACTTACAAGGGTTTACAATAATTTAAATCTACATTTTTACATAATGATAATATACATTTGTCTTTTATTTCTAAAACATCTTTACAATAGTGATTCGAGTTATATTTTATACATTTCCCATTATAAAAACCATTTTTGTGTCTGATTACTAATTGTTCTTTTAACTTTAAAGTAATGGCTTTATTATCTCTTTTAGCTGGGTACGATAATACATAGTATGTGGTTTTGGGTAGAGTCTTCTATGGAATGTTTATAAAGTAATAGATAAGTCCGTTTTTTAATAATGAACAAAAGGTGTTGCTGAGTATCCAATTTAATTCTATGTCCTGTGATAGTGGTTCATTGTAAGGTATTTTGAGGAGTTTTAATTCTTGTGTTGTTAGTATGCTTGGGTGTGTATTTCCTAGTTTGCATTGTTCTAGTGATAGTTTGATGTCATTTATTTGTGTTTCAATTAAATTTAAAATAGCGAGTAAGTCATGATACATTAGTTTAATAAGGGTTGTGTCAGCAAAATTGTTTATCTTTTCCATGTTACTTTTATATCTGTTTAAAATAATTATTTCTTTGTTAAGTTTAGTTGTTAGTTGTTTGTTTAGTGTTAGTCTTGCGTGTTCATTATGTTCAATATGGTACATGTTTCGTTCGATTTTTGTTAGAATGTTATCGTATTTTTCTTTGTCATTAGCGTCCATGTTTCCAGTTATCCAACTTATTGCGGTACCTAATCCGTTTATTAATCCTCGTTTTGTTCTATGAATGTTTCATGTATTTATTATGTGATTGAGTTGTTCTAGGATTTTGTAGTATTTATGTTCTACTATATTGTGTAGTGTACTGTATTCTTTATTAACTGTCATGAGATTTATATTGGTTCCTAAATTTTTAATTTCTTCTGTTAAGTTTGTTAAATTTTTATAATGTAAGAAGGTGTACCAGTCTTCGAGTACATAAGATGGGTTTATTTGGATGATCGATGCTCCTGGTCCGTCAGATAGGTCTTGTATCATTAATGTTTGTGTCTGGGAAATGAGTAGGGTCGTCAAAAGATAAGATGTTAAATATACCATCGTCAAATATGAACTATCACTCACGAAATACTAAAAAAAAAACTTTATTGGTATAATACAAACAAGAATGTTTACATCACAATTGCTACTGAGCTAATGACACGTACTGTAATGCTAGCTAGACTAAGTATGGAGACATATATATAGTGGTGGGGGATTAGTGCTGATGCTACATTAAATTTGGTGATGGTCCGGGGATAACTGTCGAAGTCGAAGTCATTCTCGTCGATTCCTGGAAAATTGTTACATGAATTATTTTCTAATTCTTGTATAATTTTTGTTTATATCGTCATTATTAATAGTTTCTTTATTTTGGTTAGGTTTTTTCCTTTTAACTCACTTGGGTCTCTTTACCTGATCTGGGTGTAATTTCTTTTGTCTTTTGGTTTTCCCTTTTCCTTAAAATTTTCCATTAAAATGTTTGCCTTTTTGATATCTTGGGTCGGTTTTCTTTTTTCTCTGTTGTTTAATGTAAACGTCTTCCGGGATGTGTTGCATTTTCTCTGGTTCTGTTTGCTTTTTCCATATATTTTTCTTTATTCTGCTCAATGTTTGTCTTAATTGTTCCGTGGAGTTTCTTCATCTTCTCACGATAATCCTGAATCAAATATTCTTGGATTTCGGGTGTTTCATTAAATATTTCATTAGTTATGCCAAAAGTAATTTCGTTGGGTGTCATTTTTAAATCTCGATTTAAAGAGTTATTATATGCGATTATTGCTTGTTCTAGTTTTGTTTCTTCTCCGTATGTTTTGTTTTCTATGTTTATAAGTCGAAGGGTTTCTAAGAGCGATGAGCTTGCGAGATTCAGTAGTCCTAACTAATTCGGATGATTAGGTGTTGTATAGTGTAAATTGATGTTGTAGTATTTGGCGAAGTCTTTAAAGAGATTGTTGTCGAATTCACGTTCATTGTAACATGAAATTGTTTTTGGTTTTGGGAAGTAAACTAAATATTTTTTCAAGGTGTTTATAGTTTCTATCGCATTGTAAACGGTTGTAGTATAATGTAAAAAAATTCTTTTTGAAAATACATCTATGATTAAATAAAAGTAGTATGTAGACATGTGTATGGTGTCAATCATTAAATCTGTAAAAGGTTTTTCTGGTGTTGGTGTTAATTGAAATTTTTGTCTAATTGGTCTTATTTTCCTTTATTGAATATGTCACAGTAGTTTATTATGTCCGTTATGTGATCTCTCATATTAGGCCAGTAAAATCTAGTTCTAGAAACTGAGTAAGTCTCGTTTATTCCTCTGTGGTATGTCTTCGCTATGTGATAGTCAAAAATGAGCGATTTCTGATCGTTAGTATCCTTTACGTCTGGTAAGAGTTTGAGATATCGTTTAATTCTGTTTGTCGGAAATTTTTCCCTAATTAGTGTTGCTATTTT
>NW_027106197.1:7860-8443 GCF_000696795.3 Halyomorpha halys | reverse complement strand
TATTATAAATTATAAATTAAAAAAAATATATATAAAGAGGGATAAGCTCAGATATTATTGGCAGAGTATCGGGCTTATGGAGGACGAGGTCGTATACCAGGGTGACTTCCTTTTTAGGGTTCAGTATACAATTACATTCGTTCCTTGGGAATGATTTTTACAATTTCATGGCCTCCCCGATCACGTTTCGACATAATTATACATAGAAATGTAAGAATTTATATACATAAAATTTTAAGTGTATAAAAGCGAGAAAGAAAACGATTAACATACACTGCGATAGTGGAGGCTGTGATAATTATTTTATGGCAGTAGAGATAAGATGAAAGGTGTGACAGAGATAAATAAAATGTGAAAATATTCAAGGCACGCATACGTAATCCACAGAATTATAATTTAACAATTTATGAAATTAATAAATTAAAATTTAATAAACACGGATAAATGCAGTTAATAAAGTATTTGAATAATTAATTAATGAGAAAATGTATTTAAATAATTAATTTCAAGAAAAATTATATCATATAATTAGATATATATTTATAAAAAAAAACAGTCAAATATTCATTAAACTACTTAAAGT
>NW_027106197.1:3926-4255 GCF_000696795.3 Halyomorpha halys | reverse complement strand
AAAGAATTGCGAAACAGCACTAATGAAAAAAAAAAGGTAGGACTTATATTCCGTTTGGAATATATAAAAAAAAATGTTCCAACTATGATGACATATGTCCACTAATTAATATTAAGAACTTGATAATAGGCAGAAGAGCCCGAAACGTTGTTAGGATGACATAATGCATAAAAAATTAACAATAAAATATACCTACCAAATCACCATTTCTCATTTTCAGAAGTATTGGTTTTAAATTTTAGTAACTCTTTGACAAAAATGTTTTACCAGAATTTCCACAATCTCAAATTTTTACAACTTTTAGGGAAATGGAATTTTTTTGATGAAGG